>NW_026290771.1:0-90000 GCF_023373465.1 Oncorhynchus keta | reverse complement strand
TTCTGAAGTTAACCGGTCCGTTATTCTGAAGTTAACCAGTCCGTTATTCTGAAGATAGCCGGTCCGTTATTCTGAAGTTAACCGGTCCGTTATTCTGAAGTTAACCAGTCCGTTATTCTGAAGTTAACCGGTACCTTATTCTGAAGTTAACCGGTCCGTTATTCTGAAGTTAACCGGTACCTTATTCTGAAGTTAACCGGTCCGTTATTCTGAAGTTAACCGGTACCGTTATTCTGAAGTTAACCGGTACCTTATTCTGAAGTTAACCGGTACCTTATTCTGAAGTTAACCGGTCCGTTATTCTGAAGTTAACCAGTCCGTTATTCTGAAGTTAACCGGTCCGTTATTCTGAAGTTAACCGGTCCGTTATTCTGAAGTTAACCGGTACCGTTATTCTGAAGTTAACCGGTCCCTTATTCTGAAGTTAACCGGTACCTTATTCTGAAGTTAACCGGTCCCTTATTCTGAAGTTAACCGGTACCGTTATTCTGAAGTTAACCGGTACCTTATTCTGAAGTTAACCGGTCCGTTATTCTGAAGTTAACCAGTCCATTATTCTGAAGTTAACCGGTCCGTTATTCTGAAGTTAACCGGTCCGTTATTCTGAAGTTAACCGGTACCGTTATTCTGAAGTTAACCGGTACCTTATTCTGAAGTTAACCGGTCCGTTATTCTGAAGTTAACCGGTCCGTTATTCTGAAGTTAACCAGTACCTTATTCTGAAGTTAACCGGTCCGTTATTCTGAAGTTAACCGGTACCTTATTCTGAAGTTAACCAGTCCGTTATTCTGAAGTTAACCGGTCCATTATTCTGAAGTTAACCGGTCCGTTATTCTGAAGTTAACCGGTACCTTATTCTGAAGTTAACCGGTACCTTATTCTGAAGTTAACCGGTACCGTTATTCTGAAGTTAACCGGTCCGTTATTCTGAAGTTAACCGGTACCTTATTCTGAAGTTAACCGGTCCGTTATTCTGAAGTTAACCGGTCCGTTATTCTGAAGTTAACCGGTACCTTATTCTGAAGTTAACCAGTACCTTATTCTGAAGTTAACCGGTACCGTTATTCTGAAGTTAACCGGTCCGTTATTCTGAAGTTAACCGGTACCTTATTCTGAAGTTAACCGGTACCTTATTCTGAAGTTAACCGGTACCGTTATTCTGAAGTTAACCGGTCCCTTATTCTGAAGTTAACCGGTACCTTATTCTGAAGTTAACCGGTCCCTTATTCTGAAGTTAACCGGTACCGTTATTCTGAAGTTAACCGGTACCTTATTCTGAAGTTAACCGGTCCGTTATTCTGAAGTTAACCAGTCCGTTATTCTGAAGTTAACCGGTCCGTTATTCTGAAGTTAACCGGTCCGTTATTCTGAAGTTAACCGGTACCGTTATTCTGAAGTTAACCGGTACCTTATTCTGAAGTTAACCGGTACCTTATTCTGAAGTTAACCGGTCCGTTATTCTGAAGTTAACCGGTCCGTTATTCTGAAGTTAACCAGTACCTTATTCTGAAGTTAACCGTCCGTTATTCTGAAGTTAACCGTACCTTATTCTGAAGTTAACCAGTCCGTTATTCCCGTTATTCTGAAGTTAACCGGTCCGTTATTCTGAAGTTAACCGGTACCTTATTCTGAAGTTAACCGTACCTTATTCTGAAGTTAACCGGTCCGTTATTCTGAAGTTAACCGGTCCGTTATTCTGAAGTTAACCGGTACCTTATTCTGAAGTTAACCAGTACCTTATTCTGAAGTTAACCGGTACCGTTATTCTGAAGTTAACCGGTCCGTTATTCTGAAGTTAACCGGTACCTTATTCTGAAGTTAACCGGTACCTTATTCTGAAGTTAACCGGTACCTTATTCTGAAGTTAACCGGTCCGTTATTCTGAAGTTAACCGGTCCGTTATTCTGAAGTTAACCGGTACCTTATTCTGAAGTTAACCAGTACCTTATTCTGAAGTTAACCGGTACCGTTATTCTGAAGTTAACCGGTACCTTATTCTGAAGTTAACCGGTCCGTTATTCTGAAGTTAACCAGTCCGTTATTCTGAAGTTAACCGGTCCGTTATTCTGAAGTTAACCGGTCCGTTATTCTGAAGTTAACCGGTACCGTTATTCTGAAGTTAACCGGTACCTTATTCTGAAGTTAACCGGTACCTTATTCTGAAGTTAACCGGTCCGTTATTCTGAAGTTAACCGGTCCGTTATTCTGAAGTTAACCAGTACCTTATTCTGAAGTTAACCGGTCCGTTATTCTGAAGTTAACCGGTACCTTATTCTGAAGTTAACCAGTCCGTTATTCTGAAGTTAACCGGTCCATTATTCTGAAGTTAACCGGTCCGTTATTCTGAAGTTAACCGGTACCTTATTCTGAAGTTAACCGGTACCTTATTCTGAAGTTAACCGGTACCTTATTCTGAAGTTAACCGGTCCGTTATTCTGAAGTTAACCGGTACCTTATTCTGAAGTTAACCGGTACCTTATTCTGAAGTTAACCGGTCCGTTATTCTGAAGTTAACCGGTACCTTATTCTGAAGTTAACCAGTACCTTATTCTGAAGTTAACCGGTACCGTTATTCTGAAGTTAACCGGTCCGTTATTCTGAAGTTAACCGGTACCTTATTCTGAAGTTAACCGGTACCTTATTCTGAAGTTAACCGGTACCTTATTCTGAAGTTAACCGGTCCGTTATTCTGAAGTTAACCGGTCCGTTATTCTGAAGTTAACCGGTACCTTATTCTGAAGTTAACCAGTACCTTATTCTGAAGTTAACCGGTACCGTTATTCTGAAGTTAACCGGTCCGTTATTCTGAAGTTAACCGGTACCTTATTCTGAAGTTAACCGGTACCTTATTCTGAAGTTAACCGGTACCGTTATTCTGAAGTTAACCAGTCCGTTATTCTGAAGTTAACCGGTACCTTATTCTGAAGTTAACCAGTACCTTATTCTGAAGTTAACCGGTCCGTTATTCTGAAGTTAACCGGTCCGTTATTCTGAAGTTAACCGGTACCTTATTCTGAAGTTAACCGGTCCGTTATTCTGAAGTTAACCGGTACCGTTATTCTGAAGTTAACCGGTACCTTATTCTGAAGTTAACCGGTACCTTATTCTGAAGTTAACCGGTACCTTATTCTGAAGTTAACCGGTACCTTATTCTGAAGTTAACCGGTCCGTTATTCTGAAGTTAACCGGTCCGTTATTCTGAAGTTAACCGGTACCTTATTCTGAAGTGAACCGGTCCGTTATTCTGAAGTTAACCGGTACCTTATTCTGAAGTTAACTGGTACCTTATTCTGAAGTTAATCGGTCCGTTATTCTGAAGTTAACCGGTCCGTTATTCTGAAGTTAACCGGTCCGTTATTCTGAAGTTAACCGGTCCATTATTCTGAAGTTAACCGGTACCTTATTCTGAAGTTAACTGGTACCTTATTCTGAAGTTAACTGGTACCTTATTCTGAAGTTAACTGGTACCTTATTCTGAAGTTAACCGGTCCGTTATTCTGAAGTTAACCGGTCCATTATTCTGAAGTTAACCGGTCCATTATTCTGAAGTTAACCGGTCCATTATTCTGAAGTTAACCGGTCCATTATTCTGAAGTTAACCGGTCCATTATTCTGAAGTTAACCGGTCCGTTATTCTGAAGTTAACCGGTACCTTATTCTGAAGTTAACCGGTACCTTATTCTGAAGTTAACCGGTCCGTTATTCTGAAGTTAACCGGTCCGTTATTCTGAAGTTAACCGGTCCGTTATTCTGAAGTTAACCGGTCCGTTATTCTGAAGTTAACCGGTACCTTATTCTGAAGTTAACCGGTACCTTATTCTGAAGTTAACCGGTACCTTATTCTGAAGTTAACCGGTACCTTATTCTGAAGTTAACCGGTACCTTATTCTGAAGTTAACCGGTCCGTTATTCTGAAGTTAACCGGTACCTTATTCTGAAGTTAACCGGTCCGTTATTCTGAAGTTAACTGGTACCTTATTCTGAAGTTAACCGGTCCGTTATTCTGAAGTTAACCGGTCCGTTATTCTGAAGTTAACTGGTACCTTATTCTGAAGTTAACTGGTACCTTATTCTGAAGTTAACCGGTACCTTATTCTGAAGTTAACCGGTACCTTATTCTGAAGTTAACTGGTACCTTATTCTGAAGTTAACCGGTACCTTATTCTGAAGTTAACCGGTACCTTATTCTGAAGTTAACCGGTCCGTTATTCTGAAGTTAACTGGTACCTTATTCTGAAGTTAACCGGTCCGTTATTCTGAAGTTAACTGGTACCTTATTCTGAAGTTAACCGGTCCGTTATTCTGAAGTTAACCGGTCCGTTATTCTGAAGTTAACTGGTACCTTATTCTGAAGTTAACTGGTACCTTATTCTGAAGTTAACTGGTACCTTATTCTGAAGTTAACCGGTCCGTTATTCTGAAGTTAACCGGTACCTTATTCTGAAGTTAACTGGTACCTTATTCTGAAGTTAACCGGTCCGTTATTCTGAAGTTAACCGGTCCATTATTCTGAAGTTAACCGGTCCGTTATTCTGAAGTTAACTGGTACCTTATTCTGAAGTTAACCGGTCCGTTATTCTGAAGTTAACTGGTACCTTATTCTGAAGTTAACCGGTCCGTTATTCTGAAGTTAACCGGTCCGTTATTCTGAAGTTAACCGGTACCTTATTCTGAAGTTAACCGGTACCTTATTCTGAAGTTAACCGGTACCTTATTCTGAAGTTAACCGGTACCTTATTCTGAAGTTAACCGGTCCGTTATTCTGAAGTTAACCGGTACCTTATTCTGAAGTTAACCGGTACCTTATTCTGAAGTTAACCGGTACCTTATTCTGAAGTTAACCGGTCCCTTATTCTGAAGTTAACCGGTACCTTATTCTGAAGTTAACCGGTACCGTTATTCTGAAGTTAACCGGTACCTTATTAACTGGTACCGTTATTCTGAAGTTAACCGGTACCTTATTCTGAAGTTAATTCCGTTAACCCTTATTCTGAAGTTAACCGGTACCTTATTCTGAAGTTAACCGGTACCTTATTCTGAAGTTAACCGGTACCTTATTCTGAAGTTAACCGGTACCTTATTCTGAAGTTAACCGGTCCTTATTCTGAAGTTAACCGGTCCGTTATTCTGAAGTTAACCGGTACCTTATTCTGAAGTTAACCGGTCCGTTATTCTGAAGTTAACCGGTCCGTTATTCTGAAGTTAACTGGTACCTTATTCTGAAGTTAACCGGTCCGTTATTCTGAAGTTAACCGGTACCTTATTCTGAAGTTAACTGGTACCTTATTCTGAAGTTAACCGGTCCGTTATTCTGAAGTTAACCGGTCCGTTATTCTGAAGTTAACCGGTCCGTTATTCTGAAGTTAACCGGTCCGTTATTCTGAAGTTAACCGGTCCGTTATTCTGAAGTTAACCGGTCCGTTATTCTGAAGTTAACCAGTCCGTTATTCTGAAGTTAACCGGTACCTTATTCTGAAGTTAACCGGTACCTTATTCTGAAGTTAACCGGTCCGTTATTCTGAAGTTAACCGGTCCGTTATTCTGAAGTTAACCGGTCCGTTATTCTGAAGTTAACCGGTCCGTTATTCTGAAGTTAACCGGTCCATTATTCTGAAGTTAACCGGTACCTTATTCTGAAGTTAACTGGTACCTTATTCTGAAGTTAACCGGTCCGTTATTCTGAAGTTAACCAGTCCGTTATTCTGAAGTTAACCGGTACCTTATTCTGAAGTTAACCGGTACCTTATTCTGAAGTTAACCGGTCCGTTATTCTGAAGTTAACCGGTCCATTATTCTGAAGTTAACCGGTCCGTTATTCTGAAGTTAACCGGTCCATTATTCTGAAGTTAACCGGTACCTTATTCTGAAGTTAACTGGTACCTTATTCTGAAGTTAACCGGTCCGTTATTCTGAAGTTAACCAAACCGTTATTCTGAAGTTAACCGTCCATTATTCTGAAGTTAACCGTCCGTTATTCTGAAGTTAACCGTAATTCTGAAGTTAACCGTAATTCAAAGTTAACTGGTACCTTATTCTGAAGTTAACCGGTCCGTTATTCTGAAGTTAACCGTCCAATTCTGAAGTTAACTGGTACCTTATTCTGAAGTTAACCGGTCCTTATTCTAAATTAACCGGTACCTTATTCTGAAGTTAACCGTACCTTATTCTGAAGTTAACCAAAGTTAACCGGTCCATTATTCTGAAGTTAACCGTCCGTTATTCTGAAGTTTCTGTTTACCTTATTCTGAAGTTAACTGGTACCTTATTCTGAAGTTAACCGTTATTCTGAAGTTAACCAGTCCGTTATTCTGAAGTTAACCGTACCTTATTCTGAAGTTAACCGTACCTTATTCTGAAGTTAACCGTTTATTCTGAATGTTAACCGGTCCATTATTCTGAAGTTAACCGGTACCTTATTCTGAAGTTAGGTTTAAAGTTAACTGGTACCTTATTTCTGAAGTTAACCAGGGCTCCGTTATTCTGAAGTTAACCAGTCCGTTATTCTGAAAACCGTACCTTATTCTGAAGTTAACCGGTACCTTATTCTGAAGTTAACCAGTCCTTATTCTGAAATGGTACCTTATTCTGAAGTTTCCTTATTTATGCTTTAACTCCTTATTCTGAAGTTAACCGGTCCTATTCTGATTAACCGGTCCATTATTCTGAGTTAACCGACATTCTGAAGTTAACCGTCCGTTATTCTGAAGTTAACCGGTCCATTATTCTGAAGTTAACCGTCCATGTGATTCTGAAGTTAACCGGTCCATTATTCTGAAGTTAACCGGTACCTTATTCTGAAAACTGGTACCTTATTCTGAAGTTAACCGTCCGTTATTCTGAAGTTAACTGGTACCTTATTCTGAGTTAACCGGTCCGTTATTCTGAGTTAACCGGTACCTTATTCTGAAGTTAACCGGTATTATTCTGAAGTTAACCGGTCCGTTATTCTGAAGTTAACCGTGTTTAAATCTATTCAAGTTAAAGTCCATTATTCTGAAGTTTACAGAACTGGTACCTTATGAATGGTCTTATTGTAAGTTAACCAGTCCATTCTGAATTTACCGTACTTATTCTGGACATGAAAGGAACCGTCCTTATTCTGTAGTTTTTCTGAAGCTCCTTATTCTGAATCATTTAGGATTTTAACCATGTCCGTTATTCTGAGACTTAATCTGACAGAGTTTACCAAATGTCCAAAACCGTCCAACACCTTATTCTGAGTTAACTGGTACCTTATTCTGAGACACATAACTTACCTTATGGACCTCACAGGTTTGAGAGTTCTGAAGTTATAGTCCTTATTCTAGAACCGTCCATTATTGAAGTTAACGTACCTTATTCTGTGAGTTAACTAGTCCTTATTCTGAAGTGGCGTTATTCTGAAGTTAAATATGTATTTTTATACACTCCATGTAAAGGAACAGCCTGCTAATAAAATTGTTTTATTCATAAAATGCAACTATATGGATTTATGTACTTTTTCTTTTTTACATGAATTGTCCAACAAGTATTTGAAAGCCTTGATTGTTTAATTCTAACATTAGATTAGTTAAATATGTAATTCAAATCTCCAAACTAATTTTTGTTTTGTTTTATAGTACTATATAATTCTCCAGGGCTAATTTCGTTATAATTCTCCAGGGCTAATTTCGTTATGTTAGACAAAAGTGTTTTATGGCATTGACAAAAATTTAATTTTTCTTCTTCATTCAAATGGTATACAAAGTAGCAATGTTGTTTTCCTATTGTATACCTCCATGTGAGTTTATGCTAGAGACTTTTTACCATTGGAAGTGGAGTGGTTTATGTGTATATCACATGTGATTTTATGTTTGTTTAAATCTATCAAAAGTCGAGAATTTTACAGACCATGAATGGTCTTGTTGTACTACATGTAATGAGGACATGAACAAGGAGTCCTTATGGTGTAGTTTACCCTGCTCATTCCTGAATCATTTAGGATTTTAGACAAATCTGACAGAGTTTACCAAATGTCCAGACACATTCTTTAGGGATCACAGGTTTGAGAGAAATAGTCCTCTAGAGTCGATTGACGTGCCCGCGAGTCACAAGTGGCGTCGTATTGTATACCTCCATGTGAGTTTATGTTAGAGACTTACCGTTGGAAGTGGCGTGGTATTGTATACCTCCATGTGAGTTTATGCTAGAGACTTACCGTTGGAAGTGGGGTGGTATTGTATACCTCCATGTGAGTTTATGCTAGAGACTTACCGTTGGAAGTGGCGTGGTATTGTATACCTCCATGTGAGTTTATGCTAGAGACTTACCGTTGGAAGTGGCGTGGTATTGTATACCTCCATGTGAGTTTATGTTAGAGACTTACCGTTGGAAGTGGCGTGGTATTGTATACCTCCATGTGAGTTTATGCTAGAGACTTACCGTTGGAAGTGACGTGGTATTGTATACCTCCATGTGAGTTTATGTTAGAGAATTACCGTTGGAAGTGGCGTGGTATTGTATACCTCCATGTGAGTTTATGCTAGAGACTTTTTTTATTTCTTTCACCTTTCTTTAACCAGGTAGGCTAGTTGAGAACAAGTTCTCATTTGCAACTGCGACCTGGCCAAGATAAAGCATAGCAGTGTGAACAGACAACACAGAGTTACACATGGAGTAAACAATTAACAAGTCAATAACACAGTAGAAAAAATGGGCAGTCTATATACAATGTGTGCAAAAGGCATGAGGAGGTAGGCGAATAATACAATTTTGCAGATTAACACTGGAGTGATAAATGATCAGATGGTCATGTACAGGTAGAGATATTGGTGTGCAAAAGAGCAGAAAAGTAAATAAATAAAAACAGTATAAAAACAGTATGGGAATGAGGTAGGTGAAAATGGGTGGGCTATTTACCTATAGACTATGTACAGCTGCAGCGATCGGTTAGCTGCTCGGATAGCTGATGTTTGAAGTTGGTGAGGGAGATAAAAGTCTCCAACTTCAGCGATTTTTGCAATTCGTTCCAGTCACAGGCAGCAGAGTACTGGAACGAAAGGCGGCCAAATGAGGTGTTGGCTTTAGGGATGATCAGTGAGATACACCTGCTGGAGCGCGTGCTACGGATGGGTGTTGCCATCGTGACCAGTGAACTGAGATAAGGCGGAGCTTTACCTAGCATGGACTTGTAGATGACCTGGAGCCAGTGGGTCTGGCGACGAATATGTAGTGAGGGCCAGCCGACTAGAGCATACAAGTCGCAGTGGTAGGTGGTATAAGGTGCTTTAGTGACAAAACGGATGGCACTGTGATAGACTGCATCCAGTTTGCTGAGTAGAGTGTTGGAAGCCATTTTGTAGATGACATCGCCGAAGTCGAGGATCGGTAGGATAGTCAGTTTTACTAGGGTAAGCTTGGCAGCGTGAGTGAAGGAGGCTTTGTTGCGGAATAGAAAGCCGACTCTTGATTTGATTTTCGATTGGAGATGTTTGATGTGAGTCTGGAAGGAGAGTTTGCAGTCTAGCCAGACACCTAGGTACTTATAGATGTCCACATATTCAAGGTCGGAACCATCCAGGGTGGTGATGCTAGTCGGGCATGCGGGTGCAGGCAGCGATCGGTTGAAAAGCATGCATTTGGTTTTACTCGCGTTTAAGAGCAGTTGGAGGCCACGGAAGGAGTGCTGTATGGCATTGAAGCTCGTTTGGAGGTTAGATAGCACAGTGTCCAATGACGGGCCGAAAGTATATAGAATGGTGTCGTCTGCGTAGAGGTGGATCAGGGAATCGCCCGCAGCAAGAGCAACATCATTGATATATACAGAGAAAAGAGTCGGCCCGAGAATTGAACCCTGTGGCACCCCCATAGAGACTGCCAGAGGACCGGACAGCATGCCCTCCGATTTGACACACTGAACTCTGTCTGCAAAGTAATTGGTGAACCAGGCAAGGCAGTCATCCGAAAAACCGAGGCTGTTGAGTCTGCCGATAAGAATATGGTGATTGACAGAGTCGAAAGCCTTGGCGAGGTCGATGAAGACGGCTGCACAGTACTGTCTTTTATCGATGGCGGTTATGATATCGTTTAGTACCTTGAGTGTGGCTGAGGTGCACCCGTGACCGGCTCGGAAACCAGATTGCACAGCGGAGAAGGTACGGTGGGATTCGAGATGGTCAGTGACCTGTTTGTTGACTTGGCTTTCGAAGACCTTAGATAGGCAGGGCAGGATGGATATAGGTCTGTAACAGTTTGGGTCCAGGGTGTCTCCCCCTTTGAAGAGGGGGATGACTGCAGCAGCTTTCCAATCCTTGGGGATCTCAGACGATATGAAAGAGAGGTTGAACAGGCTGGTAATAGGGGTTGCGACAATGGCGGCAGATAGTTTCAGAAATAGCGGGTCCAGATTGTCAAGCCCAGCTGATTTGTACGGGTCCAGGTTTTGCAGCTCTTTCAGAACATCTGCTATCTGGCTTTGGGTAAAGGAGAACCTGGAGAGGCTTGGGTGAGGAGCTACGGGGGGGGGCGGAGCTGTTGGCCGAGGTTGGAGTAGCCAGGCGGAAGGCATGGCCAGCCGTTGAGAAGTGCTTATTGAAGTTTTCGATAATCATGGATTTATCGGTGGAGACCGTGTTTCCTAGCCTCAGTGCAGTGGGCAGCTGGGAGGAGGTGCTCTTGTTCTCCATGGACTTCACAGTGTCCCAGAACTTTTTGGAGTTGGAGCTACAGGATGCAAACTTCTGCCTGAAGAAGCTGGCCTTAGCTTTCCTGACTGACTGCGTGTATTGGTTCCTGACTTCCCTGAACAGTTGCATATCACGGGGGCTATTCGATGCTATTGCAGTCCGCCACAGGATGTTTACCGTTGGAAGTGGCGTGGTATTGTATACCTCCATGTGAGTTTATGTTAGAGACTTACGTGAGTTTATGCTAGAAGTGGCGTGGAAGTGAGTTTATGTTAGAGACTTACCGTGGAAGTGGCGTGGTATTGTATACCTCCATGTGAGTTTATGCTAGAGACTTAAGTGGCGTGGTATTGAGTTTATGTATAGAGATGTTAGAGACTTACCGTTGGAAGTGGCGTGGTATTGTATACCTCCATGTGAGTTTATGCTAGAGACTTACCGTTGGAAGTGGCGTGGTATTGTATACCTCCATGTGAGTTTATGCTAGAGACTTACCGTTGGAAGTGGCGTGGTATTGTATACCTCCATGTGAGTTTATGTTAGAGACTTACCGTTGGAAGTGGCGTGGTATTGTATACCTCCATGTGAGTTTATGTGAGTTTATGTTCCATGTGAGTTTATGCTAGGAAGTGGCGTGGTATTGTATACCTCCATGTGAGTTTATGCTAGAGACTTACCGTTGGAAGTGGCGTGGTATTGTATTGTATACCTCCATGTGAGTTTATGTTAGAGACTTACCGTGTGGCGTATACCTCCATGTGAGTTTATGTGTTTCCATGTGAGTTTATGTTAGAGACTTACCGTTGGAAGTGGCGTGGTATTGTATACCTCCATGTGAGTTTATGTTAGAGACTTACCGTTGGAAGTGGCGTGGTATTGTATAACTCCATGTGAGTTTATGCTAGAGACTTACCGTTGGAAGTGGCTGCAGCTCAATTCCCTCTTTCTGCCCATTCCATAACATGGTGCTTGTGAAACTGTGTTTTTCAAGGAAATCGTAATGAAATCGTCTGTAAAGCCCAAACCTTTTGAGCATTTTTCATTTATAAAAATAAAGATTCCCTGTCAGACAAGGATTGTCCTGACATTGAAAAATGAGAGAGAGAGAAAGGCTAGTAGAAAACCGGTGGGGCTGGGAATCTAACATTAGTCCAGGGCAGTGGCCATAACCACTAAACTAACCTCAGGCTCAGAAAAGACCCTCTGGTCCTTTGTTACTAAGTGGTACATGGATATACATCCAACAATCACACACGTTACATAGCATGACTAAATAGCAATAGCAGGTAGCACCATGATAGTTACTGCTTCAGAGCAGATGGTGTGTGTGAATATTCTATAGGGTGTGAACCTGTGACACCAGAGTGTATTATCCCACTCGTTAGACCATTCCACTGTAAACCTGTTGACAGTCACTAAACGTACACACACACGGCCAAGTTTATAGCTATTAACACAATGTGTCCTCTTGTTGTCTCATCAAATGAGAGAAATGTTGATATCTGGGCCTGTACGACAGAATACAGGGCTCAACCTGACATTGTCTATACTGGGCTCTGTTACAAATTGTCATGGCTTAATGACATCTATACTGGGCTCTGGTACAAATTGTCATGGTTTAACCACATCTATTCTGGGCCATTATCAGGTATTATGTTGATAACCCATCACAATGGGTTCAGCAGTGGGCAATAACTGTCCCAGAGCACTTTTATTTTGTGACAGCAACAACATGGTCAGCGTTATTGGCAACGTCAGAGACACACTAAGATAAGTGAGAGAGATGGAGAGAGAGACCTAGAAAGACAGAGAGCGAGAAAGAGACTGACTGAAGAAAGACAGACACAGACAGAGGGAGAAAGAGAGGAGCTAGAGGGGGAATAGAGAGAGATGCAGAAAGTGTGTGTGTGTGTGTGTGTGTGTGTGTGTGTGTGTGTGTGTGTGTGTGTGTGTGTGTGTGTGTGTGTGTGTGTGTGTGTGTGTGTGTGTGTGTGTGTGTGTGTGTGTGTGTGTGTGTGTGTGTGTGTGTGTGTGTGTGTGTGTGAGAGAGAGAGAGAGAGAGCAGCGATCAGTGTTGATATGACTGCTGACCTGATCTGTAATCTGATTCAGCTATAATGTGAAACAGGTGTAAAGTTAATCAGATCTAACCGTATGACGCCTCTCGCTTTTCTCTGTTTCCCTCTCATTTTGTCTGTGGCTGAACATGAAAGAAGAGAACGGTTCTTTACATGGTGCTTTGTTGTGTGACACAGGAAGGCTTTTGAGAGATTGGATGTTACGTAACCATTCAGTGTGGGGATCATCTTAGACCCCCTGAATGATTCATAATTACATAATACCCTTCTTGGTTTTACAGACACTGTGATAGCTCATGTTGTCTCTCAAGTTCCCCATTTGATTACGTAGTACAGAGTCCATAAAGAGTCACAGAAACACTGTGGATGTACTTATTCCAAAGCCTCACTAAAGACATTTGTATTTGAATGTCTACAGCAACAAAGAGAGAAATGTACTGAGAGATATGAAAAATTGAGAGCGAGAGAGTCTGGATATAATGTCAATGTTATCATCACACAGCAGCACGTGGCTCCATTAGGTCGTTCAAAGGAACATCGACATGTGGTGAAATCTCCCTTGTTCTATAGTGTCAGATCTTTCTCTGTTCAATGAAGAAAGAAAATAATGAAGTGCTATCATAGACACCTAACTAATTGAGGGTGGTAATGAATCAATTTTGATTCAATCCCTCTCAAGTGTACAAAAGGCCCAGGGAGGGAGGTTGATCATTGCTTTGTGATGCGTTTCCTACTGGCTTGGGCTTATCAAGGACCAAAGAACACATTAATTCTCAGAGTTACATTAAGATGCTGTTTACATGCCTTTGTGTGTGTGTGTGTGTGTGTGTGTGTGTGTGTGTGTGTGTGTGTGTGTGTGTGTGTGTGTGTGTGTGTGTGTGTGTGTGTGTGTGTGTGTGTGTGTGTGTGTGTGTGTGTGTGTGTGTGTGTGTGTGTGTGTGATGAGAGGCAGAGGATGCCACAGATGAATTGGAGTTTTAGTCTTGAGGGGCCACGGGTGGTTCTTTCATATCTATTGTATAAGACTGTACACACACCACACCCCTACGAGCCTCATTTAGCTTTAGGAGGCTTGTTGAGGAGTGGTGACAGAGAATAACAATAACTCTCCTGATTCTTTATGTGTGAGAGGAGGAACCACAAATATGACAAGGCAGGACAAAGGAGAGGAGTGATGCTCAGATCACATTAACCATCTTTATACAATGTAATCAATAACATGTGTGGCCAACAGGCTGGATGGAGTGAATCGTCCACAGCAATAATGGATTCCATTTATACTTTGACACACCAGATGTGACTTTATCAACAGCATGATGACTATTACCATTCACTCTCACTGACGCTCAAGGCTACTGTATGGTGGAGATAAACCCTACACTCAACCACTCTGGGGACACAAAGGGGGCCGGGGAATAGGAGAAAGTGGTTTGGCTTTTTCAGGAAGGATAATAGAGATGGAATAGAGAGAGTGAGACGGCAGCACACGTCCAGAGTGACTGCTGACATGTCCTGTCATCATTCTGTTATGTCACCTACCTCATTGTTCTGCACCAAGACATGTCCTGTCATCATTCTGTTATGTCACCTACCTCAGTGTGCTGCACCAAGACATGTCCTGTCATCACTTTTATGTCACCTACCTCAGTGTGCTGCACCAAGACATGTCCTGTCATCACTGTTATGTCACCTACCTCAGTGTGCTGCACCATGACATGACCTGTCATCACTGTTCTGTCACCTACCTCAGTGTGCTGCACCATGACATGACCTGTCATCACTGTTCTGTCACCTACCTCAGTGTGCTGCACCAAGACATGACCTGTCATCACTGTTCTGTCACCTACCTCAGTGTGCTGCACCAAGACATGTCCTGTCATCATTCTGTTCTGTCACCTACCTCAGTGTGCTGCACCAAGACATGACCTGTCATCACTGTTCTGTCACCTACCTCAGTGTGCTGCACCAAGACATGACCTGTCATCACTGTTCTGTCACCTACCTCAGTGTGCTGCACCATGACATGACCTGTCATCACTGTTCTGTCACCTACCTCAGTGTGCTGCACCAAGACATGACCTGTCATCACTGTTCTGTCACCTACCTCAGTGTGCTGCACCAAGACATGACCTGTCATCACTGTTCTGTCACCTACCTCAGTGTGCTGCACCATGACATGACCTGTCATCACTGTTCTGTCACCTACCTCAGTGTGCTGCACCAAGACATGTCCTGTCATCATTCTGTTCTGTCACCTACCTCAGTGTGCTGCACCAAGACATGACCTGTCATCACTGTTCTGTCACCTACCTCAGTGTGCTGCACCAAGACATGACCTGTCATCACTGTTCTGTCACCTACCTCAGCGAGCAACAATATTACTGTTTATTCGTGGAATGTATTGATCCAGGAGCAGCATTATGGATTAATAATCACTGTATTCATCTGAATGGATCATTATTGTGCGTTTGCCCACCACACCACAAATAGGCTTTAGAAGTGAACATGGTTATGACACAAAACTTAGCAATAGCCATTTGGTCATGAGTAAGTCATTTCTTCTTTTCCTCACGTACAGCAGTGGTTTTCTAAGAAATGTTATTTTCTAAAATATGGGGTAATTAATGCGTGACGGCCTTTACAAAAAACAAGCTATTAAAATTTTGGGAAAAAACTAAGTTATGGGGCAATGAGCAATCCAGAGATGGCGCTTAGATAGCCTCAATGGAAGCTTTGTTCTCATCTTAAATACCACATCAATTAGATTTTCCAAGTAGCCCACACCGAGCATGACCAGACAACCCAATCAGATAGAGTAAGTTGTGTACACTTGAAGGACAGCAATGGATGGGGGAAACTGGAAAGAAAACCACAAGTGTTCCTTACTGACCTACTGGAGATGTAATCACAAGAAAATGAATTCTGTTAACTTCTTTTCATCGTCAACTTAATTGTTTGGATGTCTTGCAGTTTAAACCGGTTTGATAGTGTTCACACTTCTTCTTCAGCTCCTTACAATTGGATGTGTGTATTTAACAGAGCCGGTCCTGCCCTCCCTGGGGCCCTAAGCAAAATTATGCTACGGGGCCCTCCTACCTGACCCGTGAGCCATGTAAACCATTTGCCATTTCCACAGTCAGACCCCAGTGCTCACACTACAATCATCCCTCCTTTAAAACAGTTTGCTCAATCTGTCTGTCTATGAATAAGTAGACCTATAGAGAATGAGGTATAAACAAATAATATTTATTGAATATAATATTTTATATTGAATCTTAAGATAAGTGAACATTAACATAAATAAGAAATAGTAGAAAATATAAAATATAACACTGAGCTTTGGCATTGCTGCCTGGTAATTAGTCCAGTCCTCACAATATTATACAATTAGGTTTGTATATACACAATGTAAACATAAGCCTATAGGCTGTGGCTGCAGCTATACGTCTCAAAATAGTCCAATAAAACCTATACAGCTGTGTGATTAACTTTGGTTCCCTCTACAGCCTGGGCATTTTCAACATCAGCATGGACACCAGTCTGTCTGGGCACCAGTCTGTCTGGGCACCAGTCTGTCTGGGCACCAGTCTGTCTGGGCACCAGTCTGTCTGGGCACCAGTCTGTCTGGGCACCAGTCTGTCTGGGCACCAGTCTGTCTGGGCACCAGTCTGTCTGGGCACCAGTCTGTCTGGGCACCAGTCTGTCTGGGCACCAGTCTGTCTGGGCACCAGTCTGTCTGGGCACCAGTCTGTCTGGGCACCAGTCTGTCTGGACACCAGTCTGTCTGGGCACCAGTCTGTCTGGGCACCAGTCTGTCTGGGCACCAGTCTATCTGGACTGTCTGGAAGAAATGGAGAAAGTATGTCACATAGTTAAACAGTCATTTACACAATTGCACTTCTGCCATAAAATCATAAAATGTTACTAAGTGTGTAAACATTTGAATGTTTAAATTAAAATCTTACCATCAAAATACCAAAACACCACCAATCTGACCATCTTCTGCACTTTGAGGCAAAATCATCAATGATGTCATCATAGGACATTGTTTCCCCACATCATGATTTATGCTCATGATGGCCAGACCACTCAAACGCTCATGATTTATGCTCATGATGGCCAGACCACTCAAACACTCATGATTTATGCTCATGATGGCCAGACCACTCAAACATTCACATTTATGCTCATGATGGCCAGACCACACAAACGCTCATGATTTATGCTCATGATGGCCAGACCACTCAAACGCTCATGATTTATGCTCATGATGGCCAGACCACTCAAACACTCATGATTTATGCTCATGATGGCCAGACCACTCAAACATTCCTGTGACATGGAAGATCTCAGGTAGTTTTTGATCAGCTTTTATTTTGAAAAGCTCTGCCGATGCTACTGTTACTGGTAGGGTGACTGCAATTCTTAGGGCTATCCAAAGGTTAGGATAGAGTTAGAGTTCTAGAGTTCCTCCAGGTTTTTCTCACAGAGAAAGGAAAGCAGCTCAAAGGCAGCCATCTTGTCTGATGGCAGATCAGGTACATTCTGAATCTCGTGTGCCAGATCCATTCCACTGATGTCACAGTCATCTCTGGAGGTTAGAGTGTTAAACTTCCATGCAGTGAGCCTTTAAAGATTCACTTGACATCTGAGAGGCAGTGCTAAAGTTCAGCAGCACTCCATATTTGGTTTTCACCTGGTTGAGTGTTTCAAATCTCTCATCCATGGATGTCACAGCATAGACGACTGTATAAGTATTTGACTTCAAGGTTTTTCAGTGAATCAATTACTGGTTCATCAGGAGGCTCTTGCTGTTTCTCAGTCTCTTCTTTCAGAACAGCCTCCACATTCATTTCTTCACAAATGCTTTTGGCTGTTGTCTGGGCCTCAGTGAATTCAGTTTCCCAGTATGTAGGGAGGTAGTCCTTTGCATTTGAAATGAGTCCTTTGCAACTGCATTGAGGCAGATTGGAGGAGCTTGTTCACCATGTTTGTCAGTATCTCACACCATACAACACAGCAAATCAAGAAGCGGTAGGATCCATCTTCCTCTCCAAGTGCTTGTTCCTGCACTTTGGCCACAGGATCGTTGATTGTCTGTCTGGCTTCCAGTAATGACTCCCGAACCTCAGAAGCCTGATATCTGATTGCATGAACACTTTGGAGCCTACTCTCCCATCTTATGCCACTCCATGTCTTCACGGATACTGTATGTTCACGTGTTTCTTCAAAACAATCCATCTTTGTGTGACCGCTGGAAAGAAGGTGAAGAGCTTTTGCACATGTCCAAAAAACCCAACTGCATCTTTTGAAGATTTGACAGCATCTGCAATGACAAGGTTTAGAGTATGTGTTCCACATGGGACGAATGCGACTCTGGGATTTTTTTTCAGCAGTCTGGCTTGTACTCCTTTGTGCTTGCACTTCATGTTGGCCACATTATCATAAGCTTGTCCTCTGCAATCTTCAGCTAATTCAGCTTATCTAATATGACAGTGGACAGAGTCAATCTGTTGTAACCTCAACATTCACAAAGCCGAGGAAGTGCTCCTTGATCTCTGGCTTCCCCTTTAAGGCCATGCTTCTCAAGACTAATGGACATTTGAACCTGGTGACTAATGTCAGGTGTATAGTTCAAGAAAATGGAGAAGTACTTCGAGTCTCTTACTTGAGTCACTATTGCATCCAGAATCTTGTCACTCACAATCTGAATCAGCTCATTCTGTGTGAGCTTCCCAAGTTAATGAGCATGTGTCTCTCCATCTTTAATTTTGAGGAGATTATTTTCCATAACGGGGTCAAATTTTGCCAGATATTCAACCTCTTTTAGGAAGTTTCCATTATCTGGTTGGAAGACTTTGTCTGATGAACCCCTGAACGATAGGTTTCTTTCAGCCAGAGAATGGGTGATACTTAAACATGTAAGGACATCCCTATCTTTCAGCCTCCAAAATTGTAATTTGTATCTGGTCAAGAGTCTGTCCCCGACTTAAGTGCAGACCAAGTTCTCTTCACTTAATCATATTGTTTGTGTGTTCAGGACTACCCTCATGGTGTTTCAGAATGGCGTTGATATTTGACCAGTCATTCACACCTTCCTTTATTATTTTGTAGTCTTTTGTAGAAAAGAGCTTACAGCAAAAACAATACATAGCGTTGTTTTTGATTGAGTTTGAAAGCCACCTCCTGGTAATGTTTTACCCATTTAGCCAGATCCTGGTAATCTGTTCCCCATTTAGCCAGCTCCTGGTAATCTTTTCCCCATTTAGCAAGCTCCTGGTAATTGTTTACCCATTTAGCCAGCTCCTAGTAATCTTTTCCCCATTTAGCCACCTCCTGGTAATCTTTTCCCCATTTAGCCAGATCCTGGTAATCTTTTCCCCATTTAACCACCTCCTGGTAATCTTTTCCCCATTTAGCCAGCTCCGGGTAATCTTTGCCCCATTTAGCAAGCTCCTGGTAATCTTTTCCCCATTTAGCCAGCTCCTGGTAATCTTTTCCCCATTTAGCCACCTCCTGGTAATCTTTTTCCCATTTAGCCAGATCCTGGTGATCTTTTCCCCATTTAGCCAGCTCATGGTAATCTTTTCCCAATTTAGCCACCTCCTGGTAATCGTTTCCCCATTTAGCCACCTCCTGGTAATCTTTTCCCCATTTAGCCAGCTCCTGGTAATCTTTCCCCATTTAGCCAGCTCCTGGTAATCTTTTCCCCATTTAGCCACCTGGTAATATTTTCCCCATTTAGCCAGCTCCTGGTAATCTTTTCCCCATTTAGCCAGCTCCTGGTAATCTTTCCCCATTTAGCCAGCTCCTGGTAATCTTTTCCCCATTTAGCCAGCTCCAGGTAATCTTTTCCCCATTTCGCCAGCTCCTGGTAATCTTTTCCCCATTTAGCCACCTCCTGGTAATATTTTCCCCATTTAGCCAGCTCCTGGTAATCTTTTCCCCATTTAGCCACCTCCAAGTAATCTATTCCCCATTTAGCCACCTCCTGGTAATCTTTTCCCCATTTAGCCAGCTCCTGGTAATCTTCCCCCATTTTGCCAGCTCCTGGTAATCTTTCCCCATTTAGCCACCTCCTGGTAATCATTTCCCCATTTAGCCAGATCCTGGTAATCTTTTCCACATTTAGCCAGTTCCTGGTAATCTATTCCCCATTTAGCAACCTCCTGGTAATCGTTTCCCCATTTAGCCACCTCCTGGTAATCTTTTCCCCCATTTAGCCAGCTCCTGGTAATCTTTTCCCCATTTAGCTAGCTCCTGGTAATCTATTCCCCTTTTAGCCAGCTCCTGGTAATCTTTTCCCCATTTAGCCAGCTCCTGGTAATCTTTTCCCCATTTAGCCAGCTCCTGGTAATCTTTTCCCCATTTAGCCAGCTCCTGGTAATCTTTTCCCCATTTAGCCAGCTCTTGGTAATCTTTTCCCCATTTAGCCACCTGGTAATATTTTCCCCATTTAGCCAGCTCCTGGTAATCTTTTCCCCATTTAGCCACCTCCTGGTAATATTTTCCCCATTTAGCCATCTCCTGGTAATCTTTCCCCATTTAGCCAGCTCCTGGTAATCTATTCCCCATTTAGCCACCTCCTGGTAATCTTTTCCCCATTTAGCCACCTCCTGGTAATCGTTTCCCCATTTATCCAGCTCCTGGTAATCTTTTTCCCATTTAGCCAGGTCCTGGTAATCTTTTCCTCATTTAGCCACCTCCTGGTTATCTTTTCCCCATTTAGCCAGCTCCTGGTAATCTTTTCTCCATTTAGCCACCTCCTGGTAATCGTTTCCCCATTTAGCCAGCTCCTGGTAATGTTTTCCCCATTTAGCCACCTCCTGGTAATATTTTCCCCATTTAGCCAGCTCCTGGTGATCTTTTCCCCATTTAGCAAGCTCCTGGTAATCTTTTCCCCATTTAGCCAGCTCCTGGTAATCTTTTTCCCATTTAACTAGCTCCTGGTAATCTTTCCCCATTTAGCTAGCTCCTGGTAATCTATTCCCCTTTTAGCCAGCTCCTGGTAATCTTTTCCCCATTTAGCCAGCTCCTGGTAATCTTTTCCCCATTTAGCCAGCTCCTGGTAATCTTTTCCCCATTTAGCCACCTCCTGGTAATATTTTCCCCATTTAGCCAGCTCCTGGTAATCTTTTCCCCATTTAGCCACCTCCTGGTAATCTTTTCCCCATTTAGCCAGCTCCTGGTAATCTTTTCCCCATTTAGCCAGCTCCTGGTAATCCTTTCCCCATTTAATTAGATCCTGGCAATTTTTCCCCATTTAGCCAGCTCCTGGTAATCTTCCCCAAATAGCCAGCTCCTGGTAATCTTTCCCCATTTAGCCAGCTCCTGGTAATTTTCCAGATTTAGCCAGCTTCCCCATTTAGCCACCTCCTGGTAATCTTTTCCCCATTTAGCCAGCTCCTTGTAATCGTTTCCCCATTTAGCCACCTCCTGGTAATCTTTTCCCCATTTAGCCAGCTCCTGGTAATCTTTCCCCATTTAGCCAGCTCCTGGTAATCTATTCCCCATTTAGCCACCTCCTGGTTATCTTTTCCCCATTTAGCCACCTCCTGGTAATATTTTCCCCATTTAGCCAGCTCCTGGTGATCTTTTCCCCATTTAGCAAGCTCCTGGTAATCTTTTCCCCATTTAGCCAGCTCCTGGTAATCTTTTTCCCATTTAACTAGCTCCTGGTAATCTTTCCCCATTTAGCTAGCTCCTGGTAATCTATTCCCCTTTTAGCCAGCTCCTGGTAATCTTTTCCCCATTTAGCCACCTGGTAATATTTTCCCCATTTAGCCAGCTCCTGGTAATCTTTTCCCCATTTAGCCACCTCCTGGTAATCTATTCCCCATTTAGCCAGCTCCTGGTAATCTTTTCCCCATTTAGCCAGCTCCTGGTAATCTTTTCCCTATTTAGCCAGCTCCTGGTAATCCTTTCCCCATTTAATTAGCTCCTGGCAATTTTTTCCCCATTTAGCCAGCTCCTGGTAATCTTCCCCCATTTAGCCAGCTCCTGGTAATCTTTCCCCATTTAGCCAGCTCCTGGTAATCTATTCCCCATTTAGCCACCTCCTGGTAATCTTTTCCCCATTTAGCCAGCTCCTTGTAATCGTTTCCCCATTTAGCCACCTCCTGGTAATCGTTTCCCCCTTTAGCCACCTCCTGGTAATCTTTCCCCCATTTAGCCAGCTCCTGGTAATCTTTCCCCATTTAGCCAGCTCCTGGTAATCTATTCCCCATTTAGCCACCTCCTGGTAATCCTTTCCCCATTTAGCCAGTTCCTGGTAATCTTTTCCCCATTTTGCCACCTCCTGTTTATCTTTTCCCCATTTAGCCAGCTCCTGGTAATCTTTTCCCCATTTAGCCACCTCCTGGTAACCGTTTCCCCATTTAGCCAGCTCCTGGTAATCTTTTCCCCATTTAGCCACCTCCTGGCAATCTTTTCCCCATTTAGCCAGCTCCTGGTAATATTTTCCCCATTTTGCCAGCTCCTGGTAATCTTTTTCCCATTTAGCCAGCTCCTGGTAATCTTTTCCCCATTTAGCCAGCTCCAGGTAATCTTTTCCCCATTTAGCCAGCTCCTGGTAATCTTTTCCCCATTTAGCCACCTCCTGGTAATATTTTCCCCATTTAGCCAGCTCCTGGTAATCTTTTCCCCATTTAGCCACCTCCAAGTAATCTATTCCCCATTTAGCCACCTCCTGGTAATCTTTTCCCCATTTAGCCAGCTCCTGGTAATCTTCCCCCATTTCGCCAGCTCCTGGTAATCTTTCCCCATTTAGCCACCTCCTGGTAATCATTTCCCCATTTAGCCAGATCCTGGTAATCTTTTCCCCATTTAGCCAGTTCCTGGTAATCTATTCCCCATTTAGCCACCTCCTGGTAATCGTTTCCCCATTTAGCCAGCTCCTGGTAATCTTTCCCCATTTAGCCAGCTCCTGGTAATCTATTCCCCATTTAGCCACCTCCTGGTAATCTTTTCCCCATTTAGCCAGCTCCTGGTAATCTTTTCCCCATTTAGCCACCTCCTGGTAATCGTTTCCCCATTTATCCAGGTCCTGGTAATCTTTTTCCCATTTAGCCAGATCCTGGTAATCTTTTCCCCATTTAGCCACCTCCTGGTAATCATTTCCCCATTTAGCCAGCTCCTGGTAATGTTTTCCCCATTTAGCCACCTCCTGGTAATCTTTTCCCCATTTAGCCAGCTCCTGGTGATCTTTTCCCCATTTAGCCAGCTCCTGATAATCTTTTCCCCATTTAGCCAGCTCCTGGTAATCTTTTCCCCATTTAGCCAGCTCCTGGTAATCTTTTCCCCATTTAACTAGCTCCTGGTAATCTTTCCCCATTTAGCTAGCTCCTGGTAATCTATTCCCCTTTTAGCCAGCTCCTGGTAATCTATTCCCCATTTAGCCAGCTCCTGGTAATCTTTTACAGATTTAGCCAGCTCCTGGTAATCTATTCACCATTTAGGTCCTCTCCTTGTTTGGGCAGCACTTGGCGGTCGGCGTCACCGGTCTTCTAGCCATCGTCGATCCACTTTTCATTTTCCATTTGTTTTGTCTTGTCACACACCTGGTCTCAATTTCCCTCATGACATATTGTGTACTTAACCCTCTGTTCCCCCCATGTCTTTGTGCGGAATTGTTTATTGTAAGTGCATGTGCATGTTTTCTCTGGTGGGCGACGGGTTTTGTACCCATTTGTTTGTTGTTCTGGTTACCGGTGGTTTTATGAATAAAACTGCTCTGTTGATTACCCAGTTTGCTCTCCTGCGCCTGACTACCCTGCCGCCAGTTACACACTCCCTTACAGAAACCTAATCTAGACTTGTCTTTACTGTAAGCAAAATCCAGTCCTGGTTTTAATGGACCACTGAGCACTAACTCAAAGTCTATTAAGACTGGGGGCCAACTAAACCTTGACTGAGAGACTAGATAATCATTGTCTTGGGGCCTCCCGGGTGGAGCAGTGGTTAAGGGCGCTGTACTATCAGAGACTCTGGGTTCCCGCCAAGGCTCTGTCGTAACCGGCCGCGACCGGGAGGTCCGTGGGGCGACGCACAATTGGCCTAGCGTCGTCCGTGTTAGGGAGGGTTTGGCAGGTAGGGATGTCCTTGTCTCATTGCGCACCAGCGACTTCTGTGGCGGACCGGGCGCAGTGCGCGCTAACCAAGGTTGCCAGGGGCACGGTGTTTCCTCTGACACATTGGTGCGGCTGGCATCCGGGTTGGCTGCGCGCTGTGTAAAGAAGCAATGCGGCTTGGTTGGGTTGTGTATCAGAGGACGCATGACTTTCAACCTTCGTCTCTCCCGAGCCCGTACAGGAGTTGTAGCAATGAGACAAGATAGTAGCTACTAACAAAAAACAATTGGATACCACGAAATTGGGGAGAAAAAGGGGTTAAATAAAAATAAAAAAAGATAATCATTGTCTTGTTTTTAAAATGATGTGCGCCTATGAGGAATGCCGTCACACCCATATATTGTCTGGACTGGTCCCCACAGAGGTTGCTGCTGGAAGGCTCGAGTTTCATTTTGTGTACGTGCATATGAACACATGTTCAAGCGTGACGTGGTTATCTTTCCGAGGTGCAGTTTATAAACACCGTTGCCCATTGGCGTTTATCAAACGTAATACTCTCTCTCTCTCTCTGTGTCTCTCTCTCTATCTATGTGGTCCTTCTGTGGCTCAGTTGGTAGAGCATGGCGCTTCTAGCCAGGGTAGTGGGTTCAATTCCCAATACCCAATAGTGATTATGGGACATCTAGGAGTGCCAACAAAGAAGATGGTCAAAGGTAATGAATGTTTTATATTTTATTTGTGCGGTTTGTGTAGCGCCGACTATGCTAATTATTTTGTTTACGTCCCCTGCGGGTCTTTTGGGGTGTTACATGCTATCAGATAATAGCTTCTCATGCTTTCGCCGAAAAGCATTTTAAAAATCTGACTTGTTGCCTGGATTCACAACGAGTGTAGCTTTAATTCAATACCCTGCATGTGTATTTTAATGAACGTTTGAGTTTTAACTAATACTATTAGCATTTAGCGTAGCGCATTTGCATTTCCAGAGCTCTAGATGGGACGCCTGCGTGCCAGGTAGGAGCAAGTGGTTTAAGGAATAACTTCCCCTTAACGAAGGGAATTGTTTAAGGGGATTGCATAGAGCCCCTCATACGTGTTCATTAGATAAGGGCCCATAGGGCTCTATGTAGTGAATAGGGTATGACTCATGACATGTTCACTGAGCTTATGAAAGCAGCCCAGACACATTTGTTATCTGGCTCAGTGTTAACATCACTGTTGTTCTCCAGATCACGTTTACATTGCCTTCAGGTGGTTGGTTATGATTCTCTGTTATTTTATAAGCATAGAATGAAATACTGAATGGAGATGCTGATGTAAAATGAGGATTTAATTATTCAGTTTGTTTTATTAGGAAAAGAGGTGTATTAATCTGCATGAATCAGCTACTAATCCATGTGGGTATGGTTACAACTGCTGCTGCTATTGGGGGGGGGTGGTGTGTGGGGGGGTTGTGTCCAGTTGTGTTCTCTCATAATAATTAACCTTTTGCTTTGCAGAGCAGTGTTATGGGTTATGTGTGGCCACCACAGCCTGTTTGGGTAGAGGATGTACCTGTTACAGAGCAGTGTTATGGGTTATGTGTGGCCACCACAGCCTGTTTGGGTAGAGGATGTACCTGTTACAGAGCAGTGTTATGGGTTATGTGTGGCCACCACAGCCTGTTTGAGGATAGAAATTTGCAGTGTCATGGGTTATGTATAAGTGGCCACAGCAGCCTGTGAGAGTAGAGGATGTACCTTCAGGTGTGTGTTCCTGCCACTGTTCCGTTCTACTATCCAACCCTTCCCCCCTCCTCTTCCTCCTCCGGGGATGAAGACTTTGTGTACAAGGCTGCCCCTCACCTCCTACTTGTGTTCCTACCAAACAATGTCCCCACTTGGTTCCCGTCTGTAAGAAATGTTGTGTTCCTGTGCATATTAATAGCTGGACGGAATTGTTACATTTGGAAGAGTTTTGAACAAAATGGTCACCCTAAACAACAACACTGTGACAGAAGTGAAGTTTTTTGAGAGTAGGTTCTCAAACCTCACTTAATTGAGCCCCAGATGTTTCACAATGTTGTTGTATCCCTGAACTAACTCACCTCACGAGGAGAGGTTTGAGAGCCCCTGGTCTACAGGGTGACCTTGATTAAACCCACTGAAGGAAGGGATTCCTCTGCTGAAACTACTCGGTTTATAGAATGGGATAATTCAAATGTATTCACACTCATAGACTTCACTGATGATTTATGGCTCTAATATTGTCATTTTTGGGAGATGCTATCAACCTTTATTTTTTAAACATTAACCGTCCTCAGACACTGTATTCTTCTAAGCCTTTGGTACCCCTGGTACCCCTGTGCCCCTGCCCCTGCACACCTACATTCTAATTTCTGAGCTAATATCAGAGTCTGCATGAAGGCACTAGATTCCTTCTCCTCACCTCAGTTGCACTTAATGCTAAAAGCTAAGACTTGTGCATTGATTCATCTTATACAGTATGAAGTTGAACTAACACCACTTAAGTCTCCCCCAGGCACGGTATCAACATGACCCAGCAGCTGTCTCCTATCTCTCCCTATACTGTACACACAGGGTCAGGTGAGGTTGGTCAGCAGCCGGCTTTAAGTCAAAATCTCGGTATAGAATCAACACTATCTTTAACCTTCACCATAAACCCTTCCAACATTTTTACTCAAAACATTATTAGACTACATTAGCCCCACTCTATGTATGTAACGAAACAGCAAGATAACTCCGAAGCAAAGGCCTTGTCCAGAAACAACCCCTAGACTTTACCCGCCTAAAGGCACTACCCACCTAAAGGCACTACCCGTCTAAAGGCTCTACCCACCTAAAGGCTCCACAAGGCACTACCCGCCTAAAGGCACTACCCGCCTAAAGGCTCTACCCACCTAAAGGCTCCACAAGGCACTACCCACCTAAAGGCACTACCCGCCTAAAGGCTCTACCCACCTAAAGGCTCCACAAGGCACTACCCACCTAAAGGCACTACCCGCCTAAAGGCACTACCCACCTAAAGGCTCCACAAGGCCCTACCCACCTAAAGGCACTACCCGCCTAAAGGCTCTACCCACCTAAAGGCTCTACCCACCTAAAGGCTCTACAAGGCACTACCCGCCTAAAGGCTCTACAAGGCACTACCCGCCTAAAGGCTCTACAAGGCACTACCCGCCTAAAAGCACTACCCGCCTAAAGGCACTACAAGGCACTACCCGCCTAAAAGCACTACCAGCCTAAAGGCACTACCCCCATAAAGGCACTACCCCCATAAAGGCACTACCCGCATAAAAGCACTTGTGTAGATGGGAAAGTATTCACTAGACAGGTACACTAAATATAGTCATAGCTCCACATTTTCCTTTGATAAGCTTCATGGAATATTACCCATATTTCTTACACCTAGTTTCAACTCCTCTCAGATCTTAACCAGTGCCTCGGGGCTAGGGTTGTTTTCTGGACAGTTCCAGAGAGTTCAATGCTGCATGTTCTGTGCCCTTTTTTGCACAAAGCTCATCTTGCTAAGGAGATGAAAAGTAGAAATGTCTTCATCTGTAATAGGGTTAATGACCTGACGTGTCTATTTTGGTGTCTGAAGCATAATAAATGTTTATAAACACTGCATTATTAGACTTAACTTTCCCCTATTTATAACAGGCTTATAACAGTATTCATTATGATTAATGGGAATTTAGCGAGCTGTAGAGCTCAGAAGTACCAAAACTAAAATCAATTTGCAAAAATGTATTTTTTTTTTTTTACTATAAAAATCAAATACACCTCTGGTGCCATAATTATGAGAGCATCTGTATTGATAAGTAAAAATAATGGTGAGGATCTTAAACGTTATTACATTTTTATGCTTGAAAGACCTTTGTCTCTGCATTGGGATTTCATTCAATGTCATTCAGTATAACAGACATTCAGGAGCCATTTCAGACCATAATGCTTTGCGCTAGTCACATGACACGATATTGCATCAGAAAGAAGATTCAGAAGGACCCCCTAAAATATTGATAATTTCACCTTTTCGTTTACTGGTGCACTATGGTACAAAATCCTGTGTCATACGGTACAACGCTTAGAAAACATTTATAATGTTGTTTTTATTTTAAAATAGCATATTTGATGTGAAATGTAACATTAAAAAGCTGAAGATCAAGGTCATAGTTTTTTCATAGGTGGCCAAGCAATTGCCCGTAGAATAAGTTTGAACTGTTTTTTGTCATACGGAGTAACGATTATGTCATTCTGTAACTGTTATACCACAATGTCATTTGTTACTCTGTATGACACATATACAGTATCGTTTTTGTGTTTTTAGGACATGAGCTTTTATGGAATGTAGTGTATGTGTGTACATTTTATTAATAACATATTTATGTATTTTTATGTGTTAAGGTATATTTTGTGTTTATTACATTGTGAAAAACAAAAGTAATGACAATGTTGGTGTCACGCCTTGGTCATTGTATTTTGTGTTTTGGTATATGTTTGGGTAGGCCAGGGTGTGACATTTTATATGTTGTGTTTCGTATTATTTGTATTAATTGGGATTGTGTATGATTAGGGGTGTGTCAGTTAGGCTTGGCTGCCTGAAGCGATTCTCAATCAGAGTAGGTGATTCTCGTTGTCTCGGATTGGGAACCGTATTTTAGCCTGAGTTCGCGTTGTATTTTGTGGGTGTTTTTCCTGTCTCTGTGTAGTAGTCACCAGATAGGCTGTAATTAGTTTCACGTTTTGTTGTTTTCGTATTCAGTTATTTCATGTACCACGATATATTTCATTAAAGTCATGAGTAACCTACATGCTGCATTTCGGTCTGACTCTCTTCTTACAACAGACAAACGTCGTTACAGTTGGTCAATTTCTTCAACAAATGATCAGGTCTATATAATTATCAAACATACATTAGTAATGGAAAGGAAACAGACTCTTTGTTTAAGTATTAAAAAATACTATTTTAGTAATATAATTTGTAGGCAGATGTCCAAGACATCCTGTAACTCATATAGCCTCCACTATCCCCCTTACGTAACTTTCCCTAGCAACAACATTTTAATAAATCTAACATCCCCCTGACAGCAGGAACCATCTTATCAGCAAGTAAAAACTCAGAAGTGGGTTTGATAGAAACTTGACCTTTCATCAGAAGTATAGGTTCATGACAAGGTGAACTAGTGTAAGCATCTTCTGACAAGGGACTGGTTTCATCAGGTCTGTGGCAGCCTTGTGTTCTCAGAGAACCAGATAACCATAGTGGGATCCAGACAGGAGTCTGAATGTAGACGCCTTCTGATAGTGTCTGAAGGTCACAACACTCAAAACAGGTTTTAACACACACACTGTGATCTCCTGAAGAGGACCTTACAGTTTATCATAATGTAATTTATGAACCCTTTAAAAGGTATAATGCCGTGTTTTAACCCTCTTTAACAACATGATCATTACTATTATTAAATTAAAGTCAGCAGCACTTAATTATTATCATAATGTTGTATTAATGCTTTATCAGTACAGTTTTGATATTGAGGGAATATGTGTCCTTATAGATGCCGCTATCCAACAACGATAGGGCTGCAAGGGCCTGGAAGAACTCAGATCCTCTAGTTAGGGAAGAGTCACTTTTGAGCAGGAAAGCAAGGTATTATAGTGGTCATGCAGTTAAGTGACAAGTACAGTTCAGTAACCAGCAAACCTGAATTATGACTAAGTTCAGTTAGGTTCACACACATTTGCAGTAGGCTAGATCTTTTATCTTCAATACAACGTATGAGTTTCAGACTAAGCTGTGGGTGGTTACTCAAAGGTTGTTTACAATAGCATTTAGGAGATGTTAACGTAATGGAAGTAATTTTACTATAGCCTGCACTATATCTCTGTAATTATTTTCGTCTTGTGTTTAGCTACCACAGACATTAGGAGGATAGGAACATAGACCATCGTCCAGTTAGAGAGATGACGACCTATACAGCTGGAAAGAGAAGGGATAAATGGAGTAAAAACCAGAGGAGTTGGGGAATTTTGGGGGACTGATTTTCAATCCAAGTTCATCACATTTTGCTGACAGCGTTACTCAATCAAAATGTTATACTTTTCAATGTTTCAAAATTAATTGATCTTGACTTCATATCATAGATGAATTAGTGTCAAGACTTCCACCGAAGTCGTTTCCTCTCCTTGTTCAGGAGGGGGCCGGCATCACCGGTCTTCTAGCCATCGTCGATCCATTTTTAATTTTCCATTTGCTTTGTCTTGTTTTCCTACTCACCTGGTTTCAGTTTCCCTCATTTATTGTTGTGTATTTAACCCTCTGTTCCCCCCATGTATTTGTGTGGAATTGTTTATTGTAAGTGCTTGTGCACATGTTACTGGTGCGCGTCGGGTTTTGTACCCATGTTTGTTTATTTCGTTATGCCGTTGGTTTTACAATTAAACTGCTCCGGCTATTACCTAGTTCTGCTCTCCTGTGTCTGACTTCCCTGCCACCAGTTTCGCACCCCTTACAGAATTCCTCACCAACCATATGGAGTCAGCAGGAGCAGGTGCCCCTGGTATTGGTATAGGGGTCGAGGAGCGCGTCGTGGAGCAAGAGGTGATGATCCACCATCTCGGCGCTGCCCTGAACTGAGTTGTCCAAACCATGGACGGCTGGGAGAGACAGGGAGTTCCTCCAGCGCCTATCCCAGCACAACATGGGCCTACACTACTCACTCTCCCTGCACCCGGTTCCAGTGGGATTCGCCTCACTCTCCGCGGGGAGTACGATGGGACGGCTGCCCGCTGCTAGGGTTTCCTACTGCAGTTGGATTTATACCTGGCAACCGTCCACCCGGCTCCTTTGGGCTGTGAGAGAGTGTCCGCCCTCGTCTCATATCTCTCGGGGAAAGCCCTGGAGTGGGCCAACGCCGTGTGGGTGGAAGGAGATGCGGTGCTGGACCACTTTCAGGAGTTCATTTGTCGTTTCTGGGCAGTCTTCAACCACCCGCCCGAGGGCAGAGCAGAGAGTGAACCTCTTTTGTGCACAGGAGTTCACTGTGGACTTTCGGACCCTGTGCGGGATGGAACGACAGGGCCCTGATCGACCACTATCGCTGCAGTTTGCGCGAGGAAGTTCGTCAAGAGTTGGCCTGCAGGGACACCACCCTTACCTTCGACCAGCTGATGGACCTGTCCATTCGGCTGGTTAACCTGCTGGCTACCCGCAGATGTCCAGATCGGGGTCTGTTGGTTCCATCCCCCAGCACCACCGCTCCGATGCCCATGGACCTGGGAGGTGCTGCGCTCAGGAAGACCGGAGGAGGTTCCGTCTCAGGCACCATCTGTGGCCACAGAGGTCACAGTGCCGGTCGGTGCCGCGTTGGTTCCTCTGGGGGTCGAGGCAGCAGACAGGGAACTCCGGCGTCACCCCAGGTGAGAAGGCACCATTCTCACCCAGAGCCCTCTGTTGCAAACATGTTTTTGTTAGTCACTTTTCCTGAGTTTTCCCCTCATTCCCAGCATAAGGCGCTCGTCGATTCAGGCGTGGCTGGGAATTTTATTGACAGATCATTTGCCCATAGTTTAGGGATCCCCATTGTTCCTGTGGCTACGCCCTTCCCAGTTCACGCTTAGATAGTCGACCATTAGGGTCAGGGTTGATAAGGGAGGACACCGCTCCTCTGGGCATGGTGACGTGGGGGGTCACACCGAGAGAATCAGTCTCTTTCTCATTGACTCTCCTGCATTTCCTATGGTGCTAGGCCTACCCTGGTTAGCTTGTCATGACCCCACTGTTTCATGGCTACGGAGGGCTCTCACGGGGTGGTTACGAGAGTGCTCCGGGAGGTGTTTAGCGGTTTCCGTAGGTGCTACTACGGTGGAAAGTCCAGACCAGGTGTCCACCGTGCGCATTCCCCCTGAATATGCCGATTTGGCTCTCGCCTTCTCCAAAAATAAGGCGTCTCAATTACCACCCCATCGACGGGGGGATTGTGCAATAAATCTCCTGGTAGATGCTGCACTTCCCAGGAGTCACGTGTATCCTCTGTCACAGGGGAGACATATGGAAACACATGTCTCCGAATCCCTGGGTCAGGGGTACATTCGGTCCTCCACATCCCCTGCCTCTTCGAGTTTCTTTTTTGTGAAGAAGAAGGAGGGAAGTCTGCGCCCGTGTATTGACTATCGAGGTCTTATTCAGATAACTGTGAGGTACAGTTACCCGCTACCTCTTATTGCCACGGCAATTGAGTCAATGTACGGGGTGTGCTTCTTCACCAAACTTGATCTCAGGAGTGCTTACAACCTGGTGCGGATCCGGGAGGTAGACGAGTGAAAGACGGCTTTCAGTACGACCTCAGGGCATTATGAGTACCTCGTCATGCCTTACGGGTTGATGAATATTCATCATTGACCCAATAACTTTATTTGTATTAATAACCAATGTTCAGTTGGAAGCTTTACCTTAGTCTTTGCTTGGTTAAAGCCCCGCCTTATCTCAGCTCACTGGTCACCATAGCAGCACGCGCTCCAGCAGGTATATTTCACTGATCACCCCTAAGCCAATTCCTTGTTTGGCTGCCTTTCCTTCCAGTTCTCCACTGCCAATGACTGGAACGAATTGCAAAAGTCACTGAAGCTGGAGACTCATATCTCCCTCACTAGCTTTAAGCGCTAGCTGTCAGAGCAGCTCACAGATCACTACACCTGTATATAGCCCATCTGTAAATATTCCATCCAAGTACCTCATCCCCATACTGTTATTTATTTTTTGCTCCTTTGCACCCCAGTATCTCTACTTGCACATTCATCTTCTGCACATCTATCACTCCAGTGTTTAATTGCTATTGTAATTATTTCGCCACTAATGCCCATTTATTGCATTAACTCCCTTATCTTACCTCATTTGCACACACTGTATATGGACTTTTCTATTGTGTTACTGACTGTATGTTTGTTTATTCCATGTGTAACTGTGTTGTTTGTGTCGCACTACTTTGCTTTATCTTGGCCAGGTCGCAGTTGTAAATGAGAACTTGTTCTCAACTGGCCTACATGGATAAATAAAGGTGAAATAAAAAAATGTTTTTAAAAAAACGTTGGAAGATTTGACTAACCTCTCATATTAATGTGTCAAGACTAGCTAGGCAGACTTAATGAAGTGGTATTTTTAGAATAATTATAACTATTGCAAGTGCTACTGTCGTCATAGACACTGTGGCTTCTGACTGCAGGCTTATTATATGATGGGGAGGTTTATCAAAGTAATGTCTCAAGAAGAGACTGTCTGGATGTGAGCATGTCACCCAGACATCTCACTTTCACACTGATTTTCTCCTCTGATGCCGTCATCCAGACAAATTAAATGCTCATTTATTCACAAATTAGTACTCTAGAGAACTATCATCAACTGCTCTTCTCAGTCATCTATTTTTAACCCAAGATAAATGGTTCAATATTTTTCTCATAATCGTTGTACAACTCCAGCTGCACAGAGTAAAATTAAGTGAACATTTGGGCCATATTGTCACCTGTTAAATCTACCTCAATCAGTGTAGATGAAAGGGAGGAGACAGGTTAAAGAAGGATTTGTAAGCCTTGAGACATGGACTGTGTATGTGTGCCATTCAGAGGGTGAATGGGCAAGACAAAATATTTAAGTGCCTTTAAAAGAACGGTGCAACTAAATATTAGGAAGGTGTTCTTAATGTTTTGCACACTTAGTGTACTTCAAAAATGAATTTTAGGCAATACTTGTAATTTAATGTATAAATAAATGTAATTTCACTGAGAAGATCTGAGAATATCCTTATTTACCATCAATGTTAATATACAAGCACAATAAAAAGGATGACAGACATGGTCATATAGTTGTCAAATGGTTTTATTTTCTCTTCATGTTTCTTTCTTTGTGAAAAGTAAACGATGACAGAATAATAAACATACATTCATATATTTGTTCAGAATGCAAAAAGTGTTCAAGTTCATTTCCATGTAAAACATAATAAAATGTTAAATGTAAACAAGAGTCACCCCATTGGTGAAGCCTCCATTCTCCATTCAGTAGAGGCAGATTTTACAGCATGAAGTTGACAAGAATAGACTACCTCACTGTAGGTTCTCTAAAGCTACATCCCTTTTGAGAGTCCTGACTCCACAGGGACATTTCTGACGGACTGACCATGTCATGCACCTTCTCGGCGAGTCCTGGCATGGTTTGGGATACACACCCGTTTCTGTCACTGCGCCCTGGGGTGCGCTTATCCTGAACTCCGCACACTGACGAGAAGCCTGGCGGGTATCATCCCTATCGTTGTATTTCGTTACAATTATCCTGCACATTGTCAGTAAATTGCTTAGCTGATGGTGCAACTCTGTTTGCTCTGTCCGCCTCCGATAGCTTTCTCTTTTATGTACCTCAAGTCACTGTGTACGCTTGGTCGGCGCGCGAACGGTGCCACAATCCCGTATGCCTCGCCGTCTTTGTATTTCTTATTTCTGAAAGATTTTCTTCTGCTGTTTTGCAGTACTTCGCAGTACTGTAAGGAAACTTTGCGGTGAGAGTCCGGGCTCATCTCGTTTGGCAGTTTAGCCATGGTAAAAAGAGTCTGAAACATCTGGTCGATATTAGTGTTCCGTTTTGCAGAGATCTCATAGTAGGCACACTGTTCATCACCAGCCACCAGCTTCTCAATCTCCTCATTCTGAACCTCCCGGTTAAACTCCCGGTCACACTTGTTCCCGCAGATAACGATCGGGACATCCACATTCTCTTTGGTTTTGTTTTTCAGGCAGGACTTGGTCTCGTAAATTTGACGCTTCAGGCGCTGGACCTCTTGGAAGGAGTCTCTGTTATCCAGACTGAACACCAGGATGAAAACGTCACCTGAAAGACCAAGGGAAAGCACATGAATATCACAGCTCAAAAGGTCCATCATTACATAGGCCTAGGCTACATGTTTACAATACAAGTGTTGCATATAGCATTACTGCATGCATGATTTATTAAAACATCCCATACATATCATTTAGATGTAGCTATACATTCCAGTGTAGCTTTCATTCATATTATTTGTTTTGTTTAGTTCAGAGTTAAGCTTACCAGTAAGGATAGAGAGTCTCCTCATAGCGGGGAAGGGATGGTTTCCAGAGGTGTCCAGAATGTCCAACTGGTACGCATCTCCCCGAATGCTGTATAATTTTCTATGAAAGTCCTCTATGGTCGGCGTGTACTGGTCCTCGACTCTTTCGTTCAGAAACCGACAGATGATGGCCGTCTTGCCAACTTTTGTAGAGCCCAGAATCACCATCCGGTGGCAATTTTTGGCCGGGATGTTGAACTCGTTCTCGGAAGGAGACATGTTATTTTTCTTTGAGCACCGATGTGTGTCTTTGGTACGAAGGTGAGATAGTGAATGCAACCACTAATTGTCTAGAGGGATCTTGACTGTTTGTAAGCGCTGCTGCTTTGCTGAATCTGAGGAAGAGCGCGACAGGGTATATATAGGCGATGCTGACCACTCCTCCTTGGCGTGTCATGCGTTACGCATTGGTCTGACGGGAGAAAGTTTGTGGTTATTATGATGCTCTTGTTGTTGCCTCCGTCTGTCTAGTCCGTATGTATGAGCAGACAGTAATTATATAAACTTTTTAGAGAAAAATAAAAAATGATTTATGTGTAAAACAATATAAATATCGGCCTACCTAAAAACTCAAGCATAGATAATGTTTTTGTTGCTGAGTTCAATTCATACATACGAATATGTCTATTATCATAATAACCACATAGTCCAAAGTTATTTTCATAAATGTAAATGCAAAATCATTATATGGTCAATCTCCTCTTTTGGTGAGGACTCAAGGGTCCCACAAAATTGCCTAATCTACCATGGCAATAACATGTATTTTGCAAACGCAATACCCCTCAAACAGGACAAATACTCAAGATGATAGTGTCTTTATTTTGGTAAAGATTATTATTATGATGGCCCGTGTGCATTATTGTATGCAAATATTTATTATTATGTGCAAAGGTTACTACGAATCACAATAGTTAATTTGCATAGGCTTATTTCATGTCAACAACACAGTTCACTGCCAACAAGAAATTAGCATACACCGTCGTTCACTCTGTTTCACGAGACATCTAGAGTGTTGTAAGCTGCTGTGAAAACCATCGGTGTATAGCTCGCGCTACGCAATGAAGGAGCGCACCCCGGATTTCGGCCACGTGTTTGTAGACCGCGAGATGGCACTGGAACTAGAAAGGGTTTTTGTTTTGTCCGAGCAGTTGCATACAACTCAACACAACGAGCTTGAGGCGAGCACCCCAACGCAGTAATACGCTTAATATCATCAGCAGGAAATCACTGTGGAAAGTAAAAATGACCTCCACCATATACAACATATTATATGTGTATCCACAGAGGCTTATGGGCATGATAAATACACACACATGTATCATATCAACCAGACTACTGAGTCACCAATACTTCAAAGGGTTTCCACTCTTGAGTCTTTCTCCACACTTGGGTAAATGAACTGAAATGAAGGCCACTCAAGCATGTCTGCATCCTCCAGACAACGTGATGTCAGATTGGGATCATTTGCTGCACCCTAAACTGCATTAAACCTCAGCCTAGTAGTCCAAATGAATGGGACATGGACACCCACTTTATATAACCCTTGGATAGCATGGAGACAGACTCTGGCAGTTGAGGAAACTGAAACTAGCTGAACTCACACTGTTTTCACAGAGGTAACACATGATCAGTGCTGAGCTCTGGGTAGGTTATAGTTGTCTGTGATCTTCTGGGCACAATTTTTGAAAAGGTATCTATCAGGATTTAGTCTATCGGATAGTATTAAATGCCTATCAAATAGAATGAATAGTACAGGATCCCCATTCAAGTCAATGATTTGTCCCTTCTTTTTATTCTATTTTTATGCAGTTAATCCTATCTGATAGGCCAGAGGTCAAGGTAGTGAAACACCCAGGCAGTAGGGCATCTAACAGGAGGCAGTAGGCCATCTAACAGGGGACAGCAGGCCATCTAACAGGAGGCAGCAGGTCATCTAACAGGGGAGGCAGCAGGCCATCTAACAGGAGGCAGCAGGTCATCTAACAGGGGGCAGTAGGCCATCTAACAGGGGGCAGCAGGTCATCTAACAGGGGGCAGTAGGCCATCTAACAGGAGGCAGCAGGTCATCTAACAGGGGGCAGTAGGCCATCTAACAGGAGGCAGCAGGTCATCTAACAGGAGGGACAGCAGGCCATCTAACAGGGGGCAGCAGGTCATCTAACAGGGGCAGTAGGCCATCTAACAGGGGACAGCAGGTCATCTAACAGGAGGCAGCAGGTCATCTAACAGGGGGCAGCAGGCCATCTAACAGGGGGCAGCAGGTCATCTAACAGGGGGCAGTAGGCCATCTAACAGGGTCATCTAACAGGGGACAGCAGGTCATCTAACAGGGGGCAGTAGGCCATCTAACAGGGGGCAGCAGGTCATCTAACAGGGGGCAGTAGGCCATCTAACAGGGGGCAGCAGGTCATCTAACAGGGGACAGCAGGTCATCTAACAGGAGGCAGCAGGTCATCTAACAGGGGGCAGCAGGTCATCTAACAGGGGGCAGCAGGTCATCTAACAGGGGACAGTAGGCCATCTAACAGGGGGCAGCAGGTCATCTAACAGGGGGCAGCAGGTCATCTAACAGGAGGCAGCAGGTCATCTAACAGGGGGCAGTAGGCCATCTAACAGGGGGCAGCAGGTCATCTAACAGGGGACAGCAGGTCATCTAACAGGAGGCAGCAGGTCATCTAACAGGAGGCAGCAGGTCATCTAACAGGGGACAGCAGGTCATCTAACAGGAGGCAGCAGGTCATCTAACAGGAGGCAGCAGGTCATCTAACAGGAGGCAGCAGGTCATCTAACAGGGGACAGCAGGTCATCTAACAGGGGGCAGCAGGTCATCTAACAGGGGGCAGCAGGTCATCTAACAGGGGGCAGCAGGTCATCTAACAGGGGACAGCAGGTCATCTAACAGGGGACAGCAGGTCATCTAACAGGGGACAGCAGGTCATCTAACAGGGGACAGCAGGTCATCTAACAGGGGACAGCAGGTCATCTAACAGGGGGCAGCAGGTCATCTAACAGGGGACAGCAGGTCATCTAACAGGGGACAGCAGGTCATCTAACAGGGGGCAGCAGGTCATCTAACAGGGGGCAGCAGGTCATCTAACAGGGGGCAGCAGGTCATCTAACAGGAGGCAGCAGGTCATCTAACAGGAGGCAGCAGGTCATCTAACAGGAGGCAGCAGGTCATCTAACAGGAGGCAGCAGGTCATCTAACAGGAGGCAGCAGGTCATCTAACAGGGGGCAGCAGGTCATCTAACAGGGGACAGCAGGTCATCTAACAGGGGGCAGCAGGTCATCTAACAGGGGGCAGCAGGTCATCTAACAGGGGACAGCAGGTCATCTAACAGGGGGCAGCAGGTCATCTAACAGGGGCAGCAGGTCATCTAACAGGGGACAGCAGGTCATCTAACAGGGGACAGTAGGGCATCTAACAGGGGCAGCAGGTCATCTAACAGGGGGCAGCAGGTCATCTAACAGGGGGCAGGTCAGGGCATCATCTAACAGGGGGCAGTAGGCCATCTAACAGGGGGCAGCAGGTCATCTAACAGGGGGCAGCAGGCCATCTAACAGGGGGCAGCAGGTCATCTAACAGGGGGCAGCAGGTCATCTAACAGGGGGCATCTAACAGGGGACAGGGCATCTAACAGGAGGCAGCAGGTCATCTAACAGGGGGCAGCAGGTCATCTAACAGGGGGCAGCAGGTCATCTAACAGGGGGCAGCAGGTCATCTAACAGGGGGCAGCAGGTCATCTAACAGGGGGCAGCAGGTCATCTAACAGGGGGCAGCAGGTCATCTAACAGGGGGCAGCAGGTCATCTAACAGGGGACAGCAGGTCATCTAACAGGAGGCAGCAGGTCATCTAACAGGAGGCAGCAGGTCATCTAACAGGGGGCAGCAGGTCATCTAACAGGGGGCAGCAGGTCATCTAACAGGAGGCAGCAGGTCATCTAACAGGGGGCAGCAGGTCATCTAACAGGAGGCAGCAGGTCATCTAACAGGAGGCAGCAGGTCATCTAACAGGGGGCAGCAGGTCATCTAACAGGAGGCAGCAGGTCATCTAACAGGAGGCAGCAGGTCATCTAACAGGAGGCAGCAGGTCATCTAACAGGGGGCAGCAGGTCATCTAACAGGGGGCAGCAGGTCATCTAACAGGGGACAGCAGGTCATCTAACAGGAGGCAGCAGGTCATCTAACAGGGGGCAGCAGGTCATCTAACAGGGGGCAGCAGGTCATCTAACAGGAGACAGCAGGTCATCTAACAGGGGACAGCAGGTCATCTAACAGGGGACAGCAGGTCATCTAACAGGGGACAGCAGGTCATCTAACAGGGGACAGCAGGTCATCTAACAGGGGACAGCAGGCCATGTTACCAGGGGACAGCAGGTCATCTAACAGGGGGCAGCAGGCCATGTTACCAGGGGCAGCAGTCCACCCAATCAAATGAGTCTGGACTCCTGCTGTGTTCAGATGGAGGCAGCCTAGAAGTATCTAATAGGGTTTATCTAAAGATAGAGCAGGAGGTTGTTGGTGACTCAGAAGACTTTCAGCTCTTCACACACCAACCACCTGGTCTTTGTGTCACCTCCTCAACTTGACTGGGACACTGGTCGGCTGAATTTACTGTAGATCGTGCATTGCTGTCAATGAAAGATTTATGATTTGTAATTTTAGTAAGTCCCTTCGTGCACCTCTAAGCAAGGTGTGTGTTAAACAATGTTCCCTGTATCCAGCAGGCTTATAAATCACACTTGCATTTCCTGATTAATGGTATAGTGTACTATGCCACCCTGTTCCCGGCACTGTGGTTTGGTTGACAGGATTTATGGTAAGAGGAAGTCCCACCTTCTTCCTTCCCAAACTGTAGACGAGGTTCCTCTTTTGCTTGTGTGTGTGTGTCACATTAGTTACTAACCGACCAGGTGAAAAGGCCAGGTGTGTGTGTGACTGTGTGTGTGTGTGACTGTGTGTGTGTGTGTCTGTGTGTCTGTCTGTCTGTCTGTCTGTCTGTCTGTCTGTCTGTCTGTCTGTCTGTCTGTCTGTCTGTCTGTCTGTCTGTCTGTCTGTCTGTCTGTATACAACCCCACAGGAGAGTTTTCATCTGTATTCTTTGTAGTTGTTTAAATACCACCACAGTCAGAGGCTGGCACTAAGACAGCATTGAATGAGCTGTAATCTGCCATAAGCAAGAAAACGTTCACCCAGAAGCTGCGCTCCTAGTAGCCCGGGGACTTTAATGCAAGGAAACTTAAATCCGTTTAACAAAATCAGTATGTTAAATGTGCAACCAGAGGGAAAAAAACACTGGACCACCTTGACTCCACACACAGAGACTCATACTAAGCTCTCCCTCGCCCTCCATTTGGCAAATCTGACCATAATTCTATCCTCCTGATTCCTGCTTACAAGCAAAAATGAAAGCAGGAAGCACCAGTGACAAGACCGATAAAAAAGTGTTCAGATGAAGCAGATGCTAAGCTAAAGGACTGTTTAATTGCACAGACTGGAACATGATCAGGGATTCCTCCAATTGCATTGAGGAGTACACCACATCAGTCATTGGCTTCAGCAATAAGTGCATCGATTATGTCATCCCCACAGTGATCGTACGTACATACCCCAACCAGAAGCCATGGATTACAGGCAGCATCCACACTGAGCTAAAGGCTAGAGCTGCCGCTTTCAAGGAGCAGAACTTTAACCCGGAAGCTTATAATAAATCCCGCTATGCCCTCCGATGTACCATCAAAACATGCAAATCGTCAAAACAGGACTAAGATCAAATCGTACTACACTGTCTCTGACGCTCGTCGGATGTGGCAGGGCTTGACAACCATTACAGACTACAAAGGGAAGCACAGCCGAGAGCTGTCTAGTGACACGAGCCTACCAGACGAGCGAAACTACTTGTATGTTCGCTTCGAGGCAAATAACACTGAAACATGCATGAGAGCACCAGCTGTTCCGGAAGAATGTGTGATCACGCTCTCCGCAGCCAATGTGAGTAAGACCTTTAAACAGGTCAACATTCACAAGGCCGCAGGGCCAGACAGATTCCTAGGATGTGTACCGACCCGTAGCACTCATGTCTGTAGCCATGAAGTGCTTTGAAAGGCTGGTCATGACTCACATCAACACCATTATCCCACAAACCCTAGACCCACTCCAATTTGCATACCGCCCTAACAGATCCACAGATGATGCTATCTCTATTGTATTCCTCAAGGCCCTTTCCCACCTAGACCAAAGGAACACCTATGTGAGAATGCTATTCATTGACTACAGCTCAGAATTCAACACCATAGTGCCCCCAATGCTCATCAATATGCTAAGGAACCTGGGACTAAATACCTCCCTCTGCAACTGGATCCTGGATTTCCTGACGGGCCGCACCCAGGTGGTGAAGGTAGGTAACAACACATCCGCCACGCTGACAGAGACCCCTCAGGGGTACGTGCTCAGTCTCCTCCTGTACTCCTTGTTCACTCATGACTGCATGGCCAGGCACGACTTCAACACCATCATTAAATTTGCCGATGACACAACAGTGGTAGGCCTGATCACCGACAATGACGAGACAGCCTATAGGGTGGAAGTCAGAGACCTGGCCGTGTGGTGCCAGGAAAACAACCTCTCCCTCAACATGAATAGACAAAGGAGATGATTGTGGACTACAGGAAAAAGAGGACCGAGCTGCAGTGGAGCAGGTTGAGAGCTTCAAGTTCCTTGGTGTCCACATCACCAACAAACTAACATCGTCCAAGCACACCAAGACAGTCGTGAAGAGGGCACGACAAAACCTATTCCCCCCTCAGGAGACTGAAAAAAACGTGGCATGGGTCCTTGGATCCTCAAAAGTTTCTACAGCTGCACCATCGAGCGCATCCTGACTGGCTGCATCAATGCCTGATATGTCAACTGCTCGGCCTCCGACCGCAAGGCACTAAAGAGGGTAGTGCGAACGGCCTAGTACATCGCTGGCGCCAAGCTTCCTGCCATCCAGGACCTCTATACCAGGCGGTGTCAGAGGAAAGCCCTAAAAATTGCCAAAGACTCCAGCCTCCCTAGTCATAGACTGTTCTCTCTGCTACCGCATGGCAAGCAGTACCGGAGCGCCAAATCTAGGACCAAGAGGCTTCTAAACAGCTTCTATCCCCAAGCTATAAGACTCCTGAACATGTAATCAAATGGCTACCCAGACTATTTGCATTGCCCCCCGCATCGCCCCCTGCTTTTCACTGCTGCTTCTCTCTTCTCTCTGTTGTTGTCATCTATGCATAGTCACTTCAATAACTCTACGTACATGTACATACTACCTCAACTAACCAGTGCCCCTGTACATTGACTCTGTACCGGTACCACCTGTATATACTCTCTCTATTGTTGTTTTACTGCTGCTCTTTAATTACTTGTTACTTTTTTCTCTTATTCATGTCCATATTTTTTAACTGCATTGCTAGTTGGGGGCTCGTAAGTAAGCATTTCACCTGTTGTCGGCGCATGTGACTAATAAAGTTTGATTTTGATATTTGCAAATCAAATTCAGCTCATTAAAGACAATACTTGATAAGTAGATACAACAGAGAGGATATTTACCATGACTTGTATTCGTCTTATAACATTTTACATCACTTATTACATTTTACAGCACAAAGCATTTTACAGCAATTATTACATTTTACAGCACTCTTTCCTTTTTACAGCATTTATTATATTTTACAGCACATATGACATTTTACAGCACTTATTACATTTTACAGCACTACTTTCCAAGTCTGATCTACGAGTTTTGACCACTTCTAACTCTAGCTTGAGAGGACACATTGAGGCCTTCTGTGATGAAACCCAATCAGGTTCCTCTCACCTCGCTGTGACCAGCTCCAACTCTGGGTTTGTGTAATGAGGGCGGAGTGGACAGGTGCTACGGCCCTGTTCATTGGTCGGTAATTAGACCACTGTGTATCCCCTGAAGCATCTATACAGAGACAGGTGCTACGGCCCTGTTCATTGGTCGGTAATTAGACCACTGTGTATCATCTGAAGCATCTATACAGAGACAGGTGCTACGGCCCTGTTCATTGGTCGGTAATTAGACCACTGTGTATCATCCGAAGCATCTATACAGAGACAGGTGCTACGGCCCTGTTCATTGGTCGGTAATTAGACCACTGTGTATTCCCTGAAGCATCTATACAGAGACAGGTGCTACGGCCCTGTTCATTGGTCGGTAATTAGACCACTGTGTATCCCCTGAAGCATCTATACAGAGACAGGTGCTACGGCCCTGTTCATTGGTCGGTAATTAGACCACTGTGTATCATCTGAAGCATCTATACAGAGACAGGTGCTACGGCCCTGTTCATTGGTCGGTAATTAGACCACTGTGTATCCCCTGAAGCATCTATACAGAGACAGGTGCTACGGCCCTGTTCATTGGTTGGTAATTAGACCACTGTGTATTCCCTGAAGCATCTATACAGAGACAGGTGCGGTGTGGTTCTTTAGCCAGATGCTGATATTAGACTATATGAGGCTGCTGGAACAAATAGCTGCTGGAACGTTCTCACCTAAACCCAAATGAGTAGGCTACTCCTGTCAATCTTAAGTAGTGTTAAAGCTTTGTGTACCACGTTGACCGTACTGGTAACCTCGGAAAATAATACTGTTTTCCCATTTCATTTATTTTGGTTACCAAGTCTGCTTGTAGTTTGTCTGTGCTTTCATCAGTTCTACACTGATTTCAGTTATGGGTTCCAGACACGTTATAAGGCCCTATTCATTCAAAACAGATTGTTTTCAGCATAACAACCCTAAAATAATGTTCCTCATCTATTGAGATACAAGCATCTTGGAATTGAGGAAAAGTGAGTTTCTTTGAACGCCTGAATTGAACTGAGAGTGAACCCTGTTTCAAATGATATTATCCATAAAGTTAAGTGTTATTGTGTTTCTAAGGCTTTATGTATAAGGAAAACAACTCTGATCCTTGAGAATTTGCATTAAAGGGGCAGTCTGTGAATGATATATTTATTAATGATATCAACCCACTGAATATCGTTGATAAATGCCTCATGAGCTTAGTTCAAATGTCATACCCCATCAGAAACCAAAATATAAGCTTCTTTCAATCCAATGTTTGTAAACTAAGTAAATGTTTTCTTTTTAAACGCTGTATAGCCTAAAAACATAGTTAAAACTGTTTTTGTTATATCATGGGTGGACAGTCCTTGCATTCATAGCACTGTCAATGAATTTAAGAGTGGTTACATTTTCCCAGCCCCATCCCTCAGCTGTTTATTAAAACAGTGACAGGGTGACTACTTTGTTATTGTTTGAACTACTGATTGCACCTTTAGTAATTCATGAATAATCACAGCTGAAGTATTCTACTAAGTACCACTGGAAGACCATAATGGATCAACATAAAAATGGAATGAATTAAAGCGTGAGCTCAATCTCCATTGGATTGGCTATGGAAAACAGCCATTGACCTACATATACGCTATTTTTTAAAGTGACTCAATTAAAATGAAACCAGAACAGATATCCTTTCTGCTGAAGGTAATCTTCTGTGTTTCACCACCCCATATCACAGGGAAACCACTGTCTGTCCAGTAACAATATGTTATGCAAATAACATCAATGAGTGGACTGAAATGGTTATAATGATATCTAACGTGACAGAATGACAGGGAAATGCCCTTTTTAAAATTAATTTAAACTTAATTTAACCAGGCAAGCCAGTTAGGAACAAATTATTATTTACAATGACCGCCTAACCCTCCCCTAACCCAGAAGACACTGCACCAATTGTGCTCTGCCCTATGGGACTTCCAATTACAGCCGGTTGTGATACAGCCCGGGATCGAACCCAGGTCTGTAGCGACGCCTCTAGCACTGCGATGCAGTGCCTTAGACAGCTGCGTCACTTGGTCTCCCTTTTCATTGAAAGGGCTTCCAGTATGTCAAACTAGCCCACATCCAAATAAAGTGCCCACTCTATACTCTCTCTTGTACTATTAAGATAAACGATCTTAATGCAGAGATGGCCGACAGAGCGGGAGTCCAGAAGTGCCTTTATATGTTGTTGAGATTTAGGTTGACCACACAGGTCATTTTAGTCTTGGTGGGGAACAGATCTTTCTGTCCCCAATCTGTCCACCAATCATCATCTGATATTAAGACGTCTTTCTGCATTTAAAGTTTCGGTCCCTTTGAGATATTCAGCAAGAAACTCAGAAATAATTTGATTCATAAATCTGAAATCAATAGCAATATGGTTGGACCTACAAATCCCTGGGCCTATTTGATCTCTAGTGCTGTATAAATGTCATTATATTCTTCTCAGTAAAGGGAGTGTTTCATTCTGTAGTATTGTTTATTGGGTTACATGTTTTACTGGGAGCAAAACAGCCGCATAGAGAGATGAGTGACTACCAATAATACAATTAGGGGCAAGTATTTTTGTCTACAAATAGCCTACACATTTATAAATATTCATGTGTTGGGGAGGTAAAAGGTCAAACAAACATGTCAAACCATACAGTATGTATTCTCATCTATAATAGTCCTCTTTGTCGAGTGGTATGGAGGGACTATGAAGCTGTTTCTTTGGTCAGGTTGAAGTGAGAATGAATGAGAGTGAAGAGAGAACAAGAGATCCTTCACCTCCTTGTCTTCTCATCTTGACCTTCACCTTGACCTCTCCACCAACCACTCACCTCGTCTGTTGCACAGTGTGCTTTTTGTTATCTCACTCAAAAAGAATATTCATCCCAAGACCTTGAGACATTTTCTACATTCTACATTCATTTGTTCATTATTTTTAACACTTACTGTTTTATTTGAAATCTGAACCCAAGTCACATTCAGGTGATAGTGTATATTACTCATTAAATATAATCTATGCAATAGGAGCATGTCTCCCCGCAGACAGGGCATGGGGAAATTTAGTGCAGGGGCTGGCCGGCATGAGGCCTGGACAGCTGTGACAGTAGGTTGCAACCGATCAAAACACTACTGACGTAGTTGATTATAGCTAGGTAGGTAAATGTAGGTTAGACTTAATAAGAAGGAATGCAAGGACAAGCCAGCTACATAAGACTGAGATGAGTTCAGTTAACACCTGACTTTATTATTGATTTGGCTTTATAAAAGAGATTTTTCTTCCCTTCTTGATTATAATGTTTATAATACATATAAGTGCCAGTCTGAGATATGTGTTTAATATGCATGGCAATAAAGCTTTCTAAAACCTCTGTCTGTCTCTATAGTGACTGAACCAATCTAACAGGAATATTCGTTTTACAGTAGCCTATACATTAAGGTGTGTGTTAGTTTCACTCAGGTTGCTCCATGGACTGTTCTGAGACCTATAGAACCCAGCCGGTAGAACTTACTGCAGTTTCCACATACATGTATGTTAGTGATGTAGTGATGTTCAGAGTCTACTCGGTCATTTCAACCAACCTCCCATCCAACAGCATTGATATGAGCTGAAAATAGAAACCCAGCTAGAATATTAAGTAAAGAAATTCACCTGCAACCCACCATTACTCTAGAGAACTGATACAGTTCTAATTTAGGTGCATTTCTTATTTCCAACAGTCTCAAACAAGGATATGGACAAATAAATAATATACCATTGACATTAATATGAATATTGCATTGGAATAAAGCTGGTTGAATATTGTTCCTCATGAAAGTGATGACGTTGGTGCTTAGCATAGATCCATTGACAGATATTCAGAGTGACAGTATGTGGAGTAAATGACTGTGATTAAACACAGGGGAGAGGAGGCATGGTTATCACAGACAGTACATCAACTTCACTGTCAGTTAATGCAGAAAAATTTACATTTAAGTCATTTAGCAGAAGTCTGGAATTAACAAGTAGTAGTCTGCAGATACCATATCCCGTATTAAGGCCACAAAATAAAACATTTTCTCCCTTGCATAAAGGCATGAAAAGTACACATTGTGAAAACTTCTGGCTTTACATGTTTTTGATAAAACAGCACACAACACAAAAGTAAAAAACAGAACACATTTCCTTAGTTAATGCTTTGTTTGTGTTTATATCCTCAGTAATCACAGCCACAGCCTTCTCATGGACATTGCAAAAAAGGAACACAAGTCATACAGTCTTTTAGCAACATATGTGGTTCTTTTGCGTACAGAAGATGTTGTCCAAAATTGTACCCAACCCCTAAGCCCAAGTCATATGACTTGCTTATAAGGAGAGGTGGGATTAGCCAGCGCTTAGCAACAGCACATCACAGCCACAATCCAAGTCACTATCACCATGGAGACAGCCTCAGGATGCACTACTTTAATTTGTTTCCTCTTTGGAAATGAATTCAGAAACTAATTTAGAAACAAATTCAGATTTTTTTTTATTCAGAAACTAATTGGTAACCTAATTCAGAACCTAATTCATTACCTACTTCATAAATTAATTCATAAACTAATACATAACCTCACTCCACACTCAAATTACTATTCAGTAGTGCTGCTAGAATTGTTCAGTTCTTATAAAGCCAATTGCACTTACATTTTAATTCCACACAATTGAGCCATGCACAACAGCAACAAAAATACTCACCATAACCTGCGATACAACAAGGCGATAATTTAACCAAAGTTGAAAGGTATTATAGTTTTTTGTGTCTATGCCTTACACAAAATTGTATAGTTCCGTACCCCCTCAAACATTCAACCTCCAGCTGCATACCCCTTCTAGCACCAGGGTCAGCACACTCTCAAATGTGCCATCATTGTAAGCCCGCCACACACACACTATACGATACATTTACTAAACATAAGAATGAGTGTGAGTTTTTGTCACAACCGGCTCGTGGGAAGTGGCAAATAACTCTTATAGGAAGGGAACAAATAATAATATAACAATAATCAATCATTTTGCTCTTTATTTAACCATCTTACATATAAAACCTTATTTGTTCATCAAAAATGGTGAATAACTCACCACAGGTGAATGAGAAGGGTGTGAATAACTCACCACAGGTGAATGAGAAGGGTGTGAATAACTCACCACAGGTTAATGAGAAGGGTGTGAATAACTCACCACAGGTTAATGAGAAGGGTGTGAATAACTCACCCCAGGTTAATGAGAAGGGTGTGAATAACACACCACAGGTTAATGAGAAGGGTGTGAATAACTCACCACAGGTGAATGAGAAGGGTGTGAATAACTCACCACAGGTTAATGAGAAGGGTGTGAATAACTCACCACAGGTTAATGAGAAGGGTGTGAATAACTCACCACAGGTTAATGAGAAGGGTGTGAATAACTCACCACAGGTTAATGAGAAGGGTGTGAATAACTCACCACAGGTTAAACTCACCACAGAATGAAGGGTGTGAATAACTCACCACAGGTTAATGAGAAGGGTGTGAATAACTCACCACAGGTTAATGAGAAGGATGTGAATAACTCACCACAGGTTAATGAGAAGGGTGTGAATAACTCACCACAGGTTAATGAGAAGGGTGTGAATAACTCACCACAGGTTAATGAGAAGGGTGTGAATAACTCACCACAGGTTAATGAGAAGGGTGTGAATAACTCACCACAGGTTAATGAGAAGGGTGTGCTTGAAAGGATGCACAGAACTCTGCAATGTTGGGTTGTATTGGAGAGAGTCTCAGTCTTAAATAATTTCCCACACACAGTCTGTGCCTGTATTTATCTAGTGAGGGCTGAGAATCCACTCTCACATAGGTACGTGGTTGCAAAGGACATCAGTGTCTTAACAATGCGATTTGCCAAGACAGGATACTCTGAGTGCAGCCCAATCCAGAAATCTGGCAGTGGTTTCTGATGAAATGTTATTTTCACTGAACCGCTTGTTTTCATTTTGATTGGGAGCAACTGCTTGCACGAGCGTTACCACTCCACTATGTCTCCCTGTCATGGCTTTTGCACCATCAGTACAGATGCCAACATGAGCAGCAGCTATGTTTGGCTACATACGACCGTTAATGGAATTCCCGTGAGAGTGTAATGGTTAATGTGATTGGATGTTAATTATTTAACTAGGCTGCCTGTATTTGACATTGTATTGTTATTTAGCTGAATGCTACATGGTTTCATTTCATTTTTGGCAGTGAAACAAGGCTAATCAGGTGAGAAAATAACCTTACCCAAATGTATAGCCCAGTTGGAAAATATAAATGTAGTGTTTGAATTTTTTTTTTAATTGACATACCCCCGACGGCATTCACGTTCCCAGTTTGGGAATACCTGCCTTCGATTATGCTAAATAAACTGACATTCTTGATAGAAGTCCATTGTTCATCACACCGAATCATCAGCTCCAGCCAAAAGTCTAGTCACCTTCTTATCCATGATGATGAGGCCCTTGGATGTGTTCTTAGGTTTAGCAGGCTGGTCAAACTTTACGAATTTGTAAGTCGCCCTGGATAAGAGCGTCTGCTAAATGACTTAAATGTAAATGTAAATGTAAGAGGGCCTGAAATAGAGGTGCTGCTCAGGCCCTAATCTAATCAGCCTCTGGACAGAGCAGGGTCATTTTTATACACTCGCCATTCCTCTCACACACCCACCTATGCATAGGCAAAGACAGACAGTGAGAACAGGCAGGCAGTGAGAGCAGATAGACAGATAGTGAGAGCAGACAGACAGAGAGTGAGAGCAGACAGACAGACAGTAAGAGCAGACAGGCAGTGAGAGCAGATAGACAGACAGTGAGAGCAGGCAGGCAGTGAGAGCAGATAGACAGATAGTGAGAGCAGGCAGGCAGTGAGGGCAGATAGACAGATAGTGAGAGCAGACAGACAGACAGTGAGAGCAGACAGACAGATAGTGAGAGCAGACAGACAGACAGTGAGAGCAGACAGACAGGCAGATGAGAGCAGAGTGAGAGCAGACAGACAGACAGACAGACAGACAGACAGACAGACAGACAGACAGACAGACAGACAGACAGACAGACAGACAGACAGACAGACAGTGAGAGCAGACAGACAGACAGTGAGAGCAGACAGACAGACAGTGAGAGCAGACAGACAGACAGTGAGAGCAGACAGGCAGAGAGAGCAGACAGGCAGACAGACAGACAGACAGACAGACAGACAGACAGACAGACAGACAGACAGACAGACAGACAGACAGACAGACAGAGAGAGCAGATAGACAGACAGTGAGAGCAGATATACAGATAGTGAGAGCAGATAGACAGATAGTGAGAGCAGACAGACAGACACTGAGAGCAGACAGACAGATAGTGAGAGCAGATAGACAGATAGTGAGAGCAGACAGACAGACATAAAGATATATGAATGAGTGATGGTACAGAGCAGCATAGGCAAGATACAGTAGATGGTATCGAGTACAGTATATACATATGAGATGAGTATGTAAACAAAGTGGCATAGTTAAAGTGGCTAGTGATCCATGTATTACATAAGGATGCAGTAGATGATATAGAGTACAGTATATACGTATACATATGAGATGAATAATGTAGGGTATGTAAACATTATATTAGGTAGCATTGTTTAAAGTGGCTAGTGATATATTTTACATCATTTCCCATCAATTCCCATTATTAAAGTGGCTGGAGTTGAGTCAGTGTGTTGGCAGCGGCCACTCAGTGTTAGTGGTTGCTGTTTAACAGTCTGATGGCCTTGAGATAGAAGCTGTTTTTCAGTCTCTCGGTCCCAGCTTTGATGCACCTGTACTGACCTCGCCTTCTGGATGATAGCGGGGTGAACAGGCAGTGGCTCGGGTGGTTGTTGTCCTTGATGATCTTTATGGCCTAGATAGACAGTGAGAGCAGACAGACAGACAGACAGTGAGAGCAGACAGACAGACAGACAGTGAGAGCAGACAGACAGACAGACAGTGAGAGCAGACAGACAGACAGACAGTGAGAGCAGACAGACAGACAGACAGTGAGAGCAGACAGACAGACAGACAGTGAGGACAGACAGACAGTGAGGACAGACAGACAGAGAGGACAGACAGACAGTGAGGACAGACAGACAGACAGACAGACAGACAGACAGACAGACAGACAGACAGACAGACAGACAGACAGACAGACAGACAGACAGACAGACAGACAGACAGACAGACAGTGAGAGCAGACAGACAGTGAGAGCAGACAGACAGACATTGAGAGCATACAGACAGACAGACCGACAGACAGAGACAGGCTGGCAGGCTGGCTGGCTGATAGACATACATAGACACACTCCATGGGAAGGTGAAACAGTTTCAGTCTTGGGTGATTTGTCACATTATTTGAAATGAATTCACAGTGGAACACCCATCCAGTTCTCTCAATAAACCCAGCCGAAGGCACTAGAACTCTGTCTATTCCAGGACACAATGATAAGCTGTCACTCGTGAGCTAAATGTATTCATACGTGCTCCTTGCTTGAGTAAGCACAGCACTCATCTGATATTGATTGTGGAGCCTTGGCCCAGATAAGGGTCAATAAAAATACTATCTCAATTACTTTTTCACTATATTCTGCTTCTATCATCTGTAAAAATAAATAAAAAAGGTGTGTAAATCAATTGGTCATGATTAAGTATGAACAACAGTAAAACTATAAAACTCCAATTTGGTCACCATGCTGCTTCTCTCTCTCTCAGTTTGGGAACAGAACATGTTCATAGCAGCAGGAACTTGTGTTACATAGAAAACCCATAGCTGTAATACTGGCAGTGGTTTAGCGGCATAACTAACATCTCACAGTTGTTGTTTTATTCAACAGTCACCAAGACTGAGAGGGGTCAATTAATGAGTCATTTCTGATCGTTTTCAAGACAGTGTGCTTTTATAAGGCAATGTTTAGGTGGAATAAAACAACTCCACATCTCAATACCTTTAACATCTGATGTGTTATCTAACCTTTACCAAACAGTCCCTCGCCATCAGGACTTCACCATGACTGATTGCCTAACTCCATCCACACAGGTTGATGACTGGCTCAGTAGGAGGTTCTCCTCCTGAATCTGGGGCAGTGGGGTGATGAATCCTCTGCTCTGTTGCCCTGGAACACGAACTAGACTGACCGGGGGGCATTATAACACTTCTCTCCCCCATCCATTCACTCTGACCCAGTTCTACTTCTAACCTGCTGTTCTGAAGTCAACAGGACATTCACCTGGAAATCCTGCCATGTTCAAATGGAAAATAACTCTGTCAATGTTATTCATTGGTTATATGAATAGACTTTATTGAAAGGTGAAACCTTTTGAAAGGTAAATATAGACAAAATGAACAACAGTTTCACAATTCATTACAACACAAGCCTAAACATGTTGACATGATAACCACCTGCCTTCTGCCACATCAATGTCTGTTTACTTTTAATCACAGTGTTTCAACATGGATATGTTCCCCTATACTCCCGAGTGGCGCAGTGCTCTAAGGCACTGCATCTCAGTGCTAGAAATCTCCCTACAGACGCTGGTTTGATCCCGGGCTGTATCACAACCAGCCGTGATCGGGAGTCCCATAGGGTGGTACACAATTGGCCCAGTGTCGTTCGGGTTAGGGGAGGGTTTGGCCTTGGTAGGCCATCATTGTATAATAAGAATTTGTTCTTAACTGACTTGCCTAGTTAAATAAAGGTAAAATTTAAAAAATACAAAGCCAAGTAACACAATCAAGCAATCAATGAAATGTATTCATAAAGCCCTTTTTAAATCAGCAGATGTCACAAAGTATTATACAGAAACCCAGACTAAAACCCCAAACAGCAAGTAATACAGATGGAGAAGCACAGTGGCTTCTACAACTCCCTAGAAAGGCAGGAACCTAGGAAGAAACTGGGGTGACCAGTCCTCTTCTGGCTGTACTGGGTAGAGAGGAACCAGGCTCTGAGGGGTGACCAGTCCTCTTCTGGCTGTGCTGGGTGGAGAGGAACCAGGCTCTGAGGGGTGACCAGTCCTCTTCTGGCTGTACTGGGTAGAGAGGAACCAGGCTCTGAGGGGTGACCAGTCCTCTTCTGGCTGTACTGGGTAGAGAGGAACCAGGCTCTGAGGGGTGACCAGTCCTCTTCTGGCTGTGCTGGGTAGAGAGGAACCAGGCTCTGAGGGGTGACCAGTCCTCTTCTGGCTGTACTGGGTAGAGAGGAACCAGGCTCTGAGGGGTGACCAGTCCTCTTCTGGCTGTACTGGGTAGAGAGGAACCAGGCTCTGAGGGGTGACCAGTCCTCTTCTGGCTGTGCTGGGTAGAGAGGAACCAGGCTCTGAGGGGTGACCAGTCCTCTTCTGGCTGTACTGGGTAGAGAGGAACCAGGCTCTGAGGGGTGACCAGTCCTCTTCTGGCTGTGCTGGGTGGAGATTATAACAGTACATGGCCATTTAAGGCCAGATTGTTCTTCAAGCTGTTCAAACGTTCATAGATGACCAGCAAGGTAAAACAAATAATCACAGTGGTTGTAGAGTTTGAAAAAGGTCAGTAATTTAGGAGTAAATGTCAGTTGGCTTTTCATAGCTGAGCATTCAGAGTTAGAGACAGCAGGTGAGTTAGAGAGAGAGAGTCAAAAACAGCAGTTCCAGGACAAGGTAGCACATCCGGTGAACAGGTCCCTAGATGCAGGCAGAACAGTTGAAACTGGAGCAGCAGCATGACCAGGTGGACTGGGGACAGCCAGGTGTCATCAAGCCAGGTAGTTCTGAGGCATGGTCCTAGAGCTCAGGTCCTCTGGGAGGGGAGCGGAGGGAAAGAGTGAATTAGAGAGAGCATACTTAAGTTCACACAGGACACCAGATAAGACAGGAGAATTACACCAGATATAACAGACTGACCCTAGCCCCTGTCACATAGATTAATGCAGCATAGAGACTGAGACAGGGGTGGGTTGGGGGACATTGTGGCCCAGTCTGACGATACCCCCGGACAGGGCCAACCAGGCAGGATAAAACTCTGCCCACTTTGCTAAAGCACAGCCCCCACACCGATAGAGGAATATCAACAGACCACTAACTTACTACCCTGAGACAAGGCTGAGTGTAGTCTACAAAGATCTCCTTTACCACACAAGCCTGAGAGGGCACAAAACCGGACAGGAAGATCACATCTGTGACTCAACCCACTCAAGTTACGCACCCCTCCTAGGGACGGCATGGAATAGCACTAGTAAGCCAGTGACTGTCAGAGCCATACCCCGACAGTGTGGCGGTGCTGGGTGATGGTAGGGTTGAAACATCTGGTCTGGTCTGAATGGCTCTGTCGAACACAGTGGCTAACCTGTTTTGGTCTCTGTGTTGGGGGATTTGTGTGTTTGAATCTGTCTGTCTGCCTTTGTCCAGAGTTGAGTTTCAACCTCTAAACCAGGTGTACATAATCCTTAACCTGCGAGGTCTGGAGACTGCTGGCTTTCTGTTCTATCATTAATAATCAATTGTCTAAGTCTAAATCAGTCCCTGATTAGAGGGGAACAATGAAAACATGAAATGGAACTGGCTTTGAGGTCCAGAGTTGAGTTTGAGGGCTCTAAACCAACAACCACCTGTCTGTTATTATGAAGAGGTCAGATTGCAGGCATGGAGAATGAAGCATGATGAGGACCATGTTTTAGTTGTGAATAGCATTCATGGCAACTGAAGCCATAGTGACTGAGAGGAGAAAATAAAACAGGGTTTTAGCATGAGCATTACAGAACACATTGCTCTCTAGGTCTAAATCATTTAAGCAGTGATCTCGATGAGAGAACAGTGTAAAGCAAATAACATGTTGTATTTTGATATCTCATCTTACCTCTGATCTGAGACCAGTATATTCTCACTACACCTGAGCCTAGATGGTCAGCTCCACTAAACTCAAGTCTTGTTGGTGCTTTGTTAACGGCTGAGAGTTCTTGAATGAAGGAAATCATCTGTGACCTGGAGTAGACAGACAAAGAGACTCCAAAGGGGACGGAAAGAGTCGCTTTTTCTTCCTGTCGTCTTGCGGGGCATCCCGGGGACTCATGTGCCTGCTTCCCACCACGATTGGGACATTTAACTTCCTTATCTTTTTCCAACATCATGATAGTCACTCATGTACAACTGGCTGCAAATATTTGACACATGACCAAATTCTTTACAGTTTGTATTTCCCCCGTCTTCCCCAGCAGATTTCACATTGCTACAGGTCATGGATGAGTATCAGATGCCATATTCAGGCAGTGACCCATATTGTGTGACCCAGTTGATAGAAAGGTAGCAGGGTCAACTAAATAACTGATCATGCTTTATGGTGCCTATATGATGTCATGATGTGATGTGTGTGCTTAAACGATTAAAGTCAACATCAGACAGACTAAGTAGACTGAGTAAGGATACAGATAAATTCACTCTCAATAAGCCAGATTTGACAGGCAGTCAGACGGCCACATCAATGGGAGCTTGTGTGCCTTGAAACAACATTGTCATGAGCGGAATTACGGGTCTGCATTAACCAGACAAGTGACTCATCTGTCAAATGTATTCCTGGTCATGTTAACCTTTTACTGCAGTGGGCTTAATCAAGGTCACACAGAGTGTTCCTTGATAGTCTGAAATAAATCTACTTTGAAACAGAAGTATACTCCTCACACACATGGTTATGGGCGTAAAAAAACAAGACGCCTGTACCATGTCAGATATAGAGTTGAAATGTACACTACATTACCAAAAGTATGTGGACACTTGCTTGTTCATGGGCATTAATATGGGCATTCATATGGAGTTGGTTCCCCCTTTGCTGCTATGACAGCCTCCACTCTTCTGTGAAGGCTTTCCACTAGACGTTGGAACATTGCTGTGTCCATTCAGCCACAAGAGTACACTCGCAATAACATCTGATAAACACGTGTATGTGATGAACACAATTTGATTTGATTTGATTTGAAGAGCATTAGTGAGGTCAGGCACTGATGTTGGGTGAATAGGCCTGGCTCACAGTCGGCATTCCAATTCATCCCAAAGATGTTCGATGGATTGGAGGTCAGAGCTCTGTGCAGGCCAGGCCAGTTCTTTCACACCGACCTTGATAAAGCACTTCTGTATGGACCTCGCTTTGTTCATGGGAGCATTGTCATGTTGAAACAGGAAAGGGCCTTCCCAAAAATGTTGCCACAAATTTCGAAGCACAGAATGGCCTAGAATGTCATTGTACTGTATGCTGTAAGGTTAAGATTTCCTTTCACTGGAACTGAGGTTTCTCCTCCATCAAACTTTACAGTTGGTACTATGCATTGGGGCAGGTAGTGTTCTCCTGGCATCCGCCAAACCCAGATTCATCCGTCGGACTGCCAGATGGTAAAGCGTGATTCATCACTCCGGAGAATGCGTTTCCACTGCTCCGGCACCCACTGGCGGCAAGCTTTATACCCCTCCAACTACGCTTGGCAATGCATATGGTGATCTTAGGCTTGTGTGCAGCTACTGGGCCATGGAAACTTATTTCATGAATCTCCCAATGAGCAGTTATTGTGTGGACATTTCTTTCAGAGGCAGTTTGGAACTGGGCAGTGAGTGTTGCAACCGAAGACAGATGGTTTTTACGTGCTATCCATTTCAGCACTCGGCTGTCCCATTCTGTGAGCTTGTGTGGCCTACCACTTCGCGGCTGAGCCGTTGTTGCTCCTAGACATTTCCACTTCACAATAACAGCACTTACAGTTGACCGGGGCAGCTCTAGCAGGGCAGACATTTGATGAACTGACTTGCTGGAAAGGTGGCATCTGATGACGGTGCCACGTTTAATGTCACTGAGCTCTTCAGTAAGGCCTTTCTACTGCCAATGTTTGTCTCTGGAGATTGCATGGCTGTGTGCTCGATTTTATACACCTGTCAGCAACAGGTGTGGCTGAAATAGCCGAATCCACTCATTTAAAGGGGTGTCCACATACATTTACTGTATATGGAGACCTTACTGTGACCGTGGGACAGGATTCCTGTTATATAAGGACAAGACCATGGGGCAGGATCCCTGTGAAGACACGGTAAGGACATGGACGTGTAATCACCAGCAGACATGTCAGAGGCATTAGGACACCCTTTAAGGCATGTCTGTCTGACTAACCAGCTGCACCAGACCAGCCACGATGGTGACGGGCTTCAGAAAGGAGGGTTTTAGGGCACAGCTTGATACAAAGAAACTTGAATCAAAAACAGAAAGTAAAAAAAGGTAAGGCCATGTTAATAGATAATGTGTTTCTTGTTAGAAAAGTAGGCCAAAGCCTTCCTCACTCAGATTTCCTTAGGATGTAGTGTAAGCGCAATGGCTCTGTCTGAGATCACTGACCATTTATTGTGCGGACCTGAGACAGTGGGACACGGACAGGATTCCACTAAGGACATTATAAGGACACTAGGGTGTACAAGTGCCAGCAGACATGGCTTTATCATCACACTAAAGGGCTTTACTTCAACAGGTGGACATGTACCTTATACAGTGGCAGCCATTGGAAACGCTTTGATGTCATAGCATGTGAGGGTTTTTTGGGAGACCCTTTATGGAAGGTCTAATGTTCTGTTGGCCATTAGCTGTATGGAATGTTTGTGTACATTCCTCAGAGGAAAACAGGAACTGTCATATACTTAGGCCAGGATTCAAATTGAGCCTGCGTTGTAGCACACTGTACAGTTAAAGGTCATTTCCGATTTGACCGACATCTGCAGCGTTTACCATGAATACCATCACTGCTGACACAGGAATGTTGCCTTTAAAAAGGTCTAAGGGCCCAGGGCTGGGTTTCTACTAGGCTGACATAGGGAATTATTTTAAGATGGTCATACCAAGTAGCTATTAGCTATTTGATTTGGACTTTTAGGACCCCTGTAAGTTTGAAAACAAATATTTGATTAGACATTGAATATGGCCTCACTGCTATTAGCCCACAAAAACACATTGAATAACAGCAGTTCTGTAAGGTTATACATGTATATGGTGTAGCCTACATAGATAACGCATGCAGACACGTGCACAAACACACACATACAATCACATGTGTCAGATAGCCACGCACGCACGCACACATAGACACTTCACACACAGACACACCCCAGTTAGTAATGCGATAGAAGTGAGTCAAATTACCAAATCGCCTTCTAGTGGCCTCATGGGTGGAATGTTTCATAATTTCATAATTAATAAACATATTTGTTTAACCTGTTACTCCTACCCCCTACTTTTTCGAACATTCTGTTAAAAATCGCGCAACATTTCAGTGCCCTGCTACTCATGCCAGGAATATAGTATATGCATATGATTAGTATGTGTGGATAGAAAACACTCAGACGTTTATAAAACTGGTTCAATCACGGCTGTGACTATAACAGAATGTGCGTTTCATCGAAAAGCGCAGGAAAATCTGATCACTGAAAATGGGAAAATATATCCATGCGCCACTTGAACGTGTTGTTGAATGTGAGCCACATTAAATGGGGCCGAGGTTGCAATACCTACAGCTTCCACACGATGTCAACAGTCTTGTCATTTGCCTACGATTTGTTTCTTGGTCAAACGGACACGAGGCAGCGCATTTCTTCCGGTCTCCGACCGGATATTTTGGTTGAGATTTACCCGGACATTATTTCCAGACGTACAGCTATAGAATATACATCGCCTCGTGATCAATTTGATCGATTATTAACGTTTACTAATACCTAAAGTTGCATTACAAAAGTATTTCGAAGTGTTTTGTGAAAGTTTAAAAGATGACTTTTTAAAAAACAATGTTTTTTCACACAGTCTTCATAGATTGATATCTAGGCTATATATGGACCGATTTAAACAAAAAAAGACCCAATAGTGATGTTTATGGGACATCTAGGAGTGCCAACAAAGAAGATTGTCAAAGGTAATGAATGTTTTATATTTTATTTGTGCGTTTTGTGTAGCGCCGACTATGCTAATTATTTTGTTTACGTCCCCTGCGGGTCTTTTGGGGTGTTACATGCTATCAGATAATAGCTTCTCATGCTTTCGCCGAAAAGCATTTTAAAAATCTGACTTGTTGGCTGGATTCACAACGAGTGTAGCTTTAATTCAGTACCCTGCATGTGTATTTTAATGAACGTTTGATTTTTAACGAGTGCTATTAGCATTTAGCGTAGCGCATTTGCATTTCCAGATGTCTAGATGGGATGCCTGCTTGTCGGGTAGGAGTAAGAGGTTTTAAAGTGCGAAAATATGGTGTTTCTGTGTCAAACGGTTTTGTTATATTTCAGTTTTCTGTGATGTTTATAAAGTGTAATGTTGGGAAGCAAACTCAAAATTAAATACACTATATATACAGTAATAGCTAATGTTCTCAATAATAACCAAGCCAGAGGCGCAGGGCTAACACTTATCACATTCCAAGAAAACCTGAGTAGTTAGAGGAAGTGGTCAGCCTACTTTCTCACCAAGAACATTCGCATGACATTTTCTACTTCCATTCTTCGTTTTGTATTAGTGTCAAGCTGTGCCCTAAAACACTACTTTCTGAACACCGTCATTGTCGTGGCTGGTCTGGTGCATCAGATTGGTCCGACAGACACAGCTAGGTGGTCACTATGACGGCCAGTAAGACGTAGCAGTGGGGGCTAACTGCTAACAGGTCATTTCACCATCAGCGCTGTGACTCCACGCTTACAAAGGAACAGATGTGGAAACGTGGGGTGTCACAGCAGCCATTATTCCATTTTCCATTTCCATCATGTTTTCCTGAAAAGTGGGCTGACAGAGGGGACAACAGAACAGCCATTATTCAATCTTCCATTTCCATCTCTTTCCCCCGTCCTCATCAAAGCAGGAACTGTGACTTTAATATTTCCTACCGTCTGACCCCTTTCAGAATTAGACTTAGTCAACTAGAGTCTAGCATCTTGGTCTTCCTATTGACCTTGCTGCTTATGTTTATGGCTTGGTGTTATGTTGCATTCGTAACCAAGTGGGAGGTGGGAATTTACCAGTTGTTTAGTTGTAAATACCAGTTGTATGCATTCACGTGTTTTGAACTTGGCACAGATGGTGTCGTGGCACGTAGCCATTGGTTGATGTTCTACTTGGGGGTACCTGTCACGCCCTGGCCTTAGTATTCTGTGTTTTCTTTATTATTTTGGTTAGGCCAGGGTGTGACATGGGTGATTTATGTGTTTTGTTTTATCTAGGGTTTTTGTAGTCTATGGGGTTGTGTTCAGGTGAGTGTTCTAGGTAAGTCTATGGTTGCCTGGAGTGGTTCTCAATCAGGGGCAGGTGTTTATCGTTGTCTCTGATTGGGAACTATATTTAGGCAGCCATATTCTTTAGGTATGTTGTGGGTGATTGTTTCCTGTCTCTGTGTTCTCTGCACCAATTAGGACTGTTTCGGTTTTGCCACGTTTTCTTATTTTATATTTGTATAGTGTTTACGTTTTCGTCTTTAATAAAGATGCTTAACAATAACCACGCTGCATTTTGGTCCTCCTCTCCTTCCCAGGAAGAAAACCGTTACAGTACCTCCCGCTACTCCAGGAAAACAGCCTCAGGTGTGAGCCTACTCACTGTAGAGAAGCATCAGGTGTGGTTGTGTGCAAGTACCAATCAGAATGCTGGAATTGGCACCTCCCACCAGGTATAGAAAGCCTGCATTTGGGTTGCTCTGATGGAAGATCTCACTCAATGTCTAAACCGGCAAGGAGGCACATGCCTATAGCCAAGTTTCCACCAGTGATGTACTACACTTTTAGAACAAAACGTGCTATCTAGAACCTAAAGGGTTCTACGATTGTCTCCATAGGAGAAACCATTGAATAACCCTTTTTGCTTCCAGTTAAAACCCTTCTGAGTTATATGTAGATCGCTTTCCAACATGGAACCCAAAATAGTTCTACCTGGAACCAAAAAGGATTCTCCTATGGGGACAGCCGAAGAACCCTTTTTTCTAAGAGATGCTTGCAGTCAGTGATTTCATATCGTGGACAAATGTGGCAACATTGAGATTCTTGTGGCGAACCGATATCATGGACAAATGTCCCACCATCAAGTTCCTGACATTAATGGATATCGTGGACAATGTCCCAACATCCAGATTATGAGCTGGCATGAAAAATAAAACTCACTGCACCACTTAAACCCTCAATTTATTTGATATAACAAGGAAACCAGTATTATAAAATAAAGCGATTGAATTAGTTAAATGAAGGGATAAAGGAGAACGCAATACACCCCTACATTTATTTATCATTTATAACCAGAGCCATTAGCTGATTACTGAAGAGGCATTTGTTATTGAAGTTGTGGCGTGGCATGCATCGACATGTTCAGCTAATGATCCGTCTTCCCGTTATTGCAACGGAGTCGACTTGGGCCTTAACACTTGGGCCTTAACACTTGGGCCTTAACACTTGTAAATGAAGTAAGCAGGGCTAGCTTTCCCGAAGCCTTCGTAGCTCAAGTTGAATGTAATTTCTCTGCACAACCATGCTGCACAGCCAAAAAAATAGGAAATAAATCCAGGTTTGATGGTGAATCTTCTATTCGTCAATAAACTCATTTTGTATAAAAAGAACTAGATAGGTAGGATGTTAATGTAATCACCCTGTTGCAGGAGAACGTCCCTGCAATACAGGAAATGGAAAAACTGCACTGTATTTGAGGTTTAGAATGGTTTCTGAAGTTTGTAATTTCCTCTTTGAAATTTCAGACTTGATTTTCCCTTTAGAAAAATGTCCATTAATTATAATCCACATGATAAATCACACTGGATTTTTTTTATGCTGTTGCAAAATGTCTGAAATTAAGATTCTACATCTGTACTAAGCTTTTGTGGTCATTTAAAATCTGCTTTACACACTGTAAGAGTTCACATATTGATTGGCAGCAAACTGACATAGAACCCACAGGTGAAAACTGAAGAAGTCTGATGTCACATTTACATTTTTTACATTTAAGTCATTGCAGACGCTCTTATCCAGAGCGACTTACAAATTGGTGCATACACCTTATGACATCCAGTGGAACAGCCACTGGGGGAGAAGGGGGGTGAGAAGGATTACTACCCTATCCTAGGTATTCCTTGAAGAGGTGGGGTTTCAGGTGCTTTGCATTTGGCACATTTGGAAGATTAATTGGATTTCTCTCTGAATGCTTTGGTGGGTGCTGGCAGGGCTGGCAGGGCAGGCATTCAGTAAGACAGAACGTTGTGCAATGTTTAATTCAATGGAAACGGTACTGTGATTATGGTGGCCCAGAGGGTGACTGTGTATGGTGTGCTGCACGACTTGAGATTTCAAATGGTGAGACCCATAATGATCAGGCCACACCTCGCCATACCCACAAAACGGGAGAAAGCATACTTCAAAGGCTTTTGAAGAACAGTGAACATCGTTTTGGGGAAACGTGTCGTTCAGTACAAACCGTCACAAAATATAGCAAACATTGAACCCAACTGAACGCACACCTGGAGTCTGTTTGTCTGTTTCCTGCGCTAACGAGACATGAGGGAAACCACTTTGGTTGTGTAATAGAGGGAGAGGGGAACAATACACCTCACTGTGGATGACCAGCTCTCCCAGACATTCAGCAGGAATTCACCTCAAAACACTTAATGGGGCTTCTGCAGATTCCAGCCCAATAAACGCACAATGCAAGCAAAAATACGACAATACCAAAAGCACGTAAACTAGACTAAGGAGAATTTAGTTGCATAGTTCATGGCACAAACAGGCATCCAAACTGGCATCCACCTACAATTGAGTTGAGCTCGAAGCCAAGTAGAGGAATTGACCTTCTCCCCGATAGCTACAGTAATTAGAAACAGACTGCATCAGTATGGAAGTTGATTTAAGGTGCTGTAAGAATGACAAATTAAAGGTGCTGTAAGAATGACATAATAAAGGTGCTGTAAGAATGACATAATAAAGGTGATTTAAGAATGACATAATAAAGGTAATTTAATAATGGCATAATAAAGGTGATGTAAGAATGACATAATAAAGGTGATTTAATAACGACATAAAAAGGTGATTTAAGAATGACATAATAAAGGTGATTTAAGAATGACATAATAAAGGTAATTTAATAATGGCATAATAAAGGTGATGTAAGAATGACATAATAAAGGTGATTTGAGAATGATATAATAAAGGTAATTTAATAATGACTTAATAAAGGTGGTGTAAGAATGACATAATAAAGGTGATTTAATAATGACACAATAAAGGCGGTGTAAGAATGACATAATAAAGGTGCTGTAAGAATGACATAATAAAGGTGATTTAAGAATGACATAATAAAGGTGATTTAAGAATGACATATTAAAGGGGCTGTAAGAATGACGTAATAAAGGTGATTTAAGAATGACATAATAAAGGTGATTTAATAATGACATAATAAAGGTGATGTAAGAATGACATATTAAATGTGCTGTAAGAATGACATAATAAAGGTGATTTAAGAATGACATAATAAAGGTGATTTAAGAATGACATAATAAAGGTGATATAATAATGACATAATAAAGGTGATTTAAGAATGACATAATAAAGGTCATTTAATAATGACATAATAAAGGTGATTTAAGAATGACATAATAAAGGTAATTTAATAATGACATCATAAAGGTGATGCAAGAATGACATAATAAAGGTCATTTAATAATGACATAATAAAGGTGATGTAAGAATGACATAATAAAGGTGATTTAAGAATGACATAATAAAGGTAATTTAATAATGACATCATAAAGGTGATGCAAGAATGACATAATAAAGGTCATTTAATAATGACATAATAAAGGTGATGTAAGAATGACATAATAAAGGTGATTTAAGAATGACATAATAAAGGTAATTTAATAATGACATCATAAAGGTGATGCAAGAATGACATAATAAAGGTCATTTAATAATGACATAATAAAGGTGATGTAAGAATGACATAATAAAGGTGATTTGAGAATGATATAATAAAGGTGAATTAATAATTACATAATAAAGGTGGTGTAAGAATGACATAATAAAGGTGGTGTAAGAATGACGTAATAAAGGTGCTGTAATTATTACATAATAAAGGTGATTTAAGAATGACATAATGAAGGTGCTGTAAGAATGACATATTAAAGGTGCTGTAAGAATGACATAATAAAGGTGATTTAAGAATGACATAATAAAGGTAATTTAAGAATGACATAAAGGTGCTGTAAGAATGACATATTAAAGGTGCTGTAAGAATGACATAATAAAGGTGATTTAAGAATGACATAATGAAGGTGCTGTAAGAATTACATTTTAAAGGTGCTGTAAGAATGTCATAATAAATGTGATTTAATAATGACATAAAAAGGTGATTTAAGAATTACATATTAAAGGTGCTGTAAGAATGACATAATAAAGGTGATTTAAGAATGACATAATGAAGGTGCTGTAAGAATTACATTTTAAAGGTGCTGTAAGAATGACATAATAAATGTGATTTAATAATGACATAAAAAGGTGATTTAAGAATTACATATTAAATGTGCTGTAAGAATGACAAAAATAAAGGGGATTTAATAATGACATAATAAAGGTGATGTAAGAATGCCAATAATAGATGGTGTCTTACTGTCTCTATAATGTTGATGCTGTTATTGTCGGTAGGGCGGCAGGGTAGCCTAGTGGTTAGAGCGTTGGACTAGTAACCGGAAGGTTGCGAGTTCAAACCCCCGAGCTGACAAGGTACAAATCTGTCGTCCTGCCCCTGAACAGGCAGTTAACCCACTGTTTCTAGGCCGTCATTGAAAATAAGAATTTGTTCTGGTTATCTACTTGAAATGGCTGGCTTGATTTTATTGATGTATTATATTAAGTTAAAATAAGTGTTAATTCAGTATTGTTGGAATTGTCATTATTACAAATATATATATATTTTTTAAATCGGCCGATTAATCGATATCGGCTTTTTTGGTCCTCCAATAATCGGTATCGGTATCGGCGTTGAAAAATCATCAGCTGTGGACCTCTAGTGTCTACTGCTGAAAGGGATCTGAACAAACACATGTTAGAGAAAGGCATGTAAGACCTCCTCACAACTTGACTAATCTCAATTTCCTTCCAGTCTTCTCAACCATTCTGGTGCACTTGCCTTTCCAATTTCCATCAGTGGGATAAAATGTGCAGGAAAGATTCTTAAAATACCATTTACCACATTAGGCACACAGGGAGCCTGGAATCAACCATTGCCCCAATCACAGACTCCATCAGAGAGTGGAGAGAGCAGTAATGTGAGTATACGTTTGAAATTGCTCTGATTGAATCCTCTGGTCAAAGACCCAGACAGCTTTTCTGTGAATCAATCAGAGGCTACTAATCAATCAACTGACCCAGGCCCACGTTTCATCTAATGCCTGCTGTGATAATGGTGTAATTTCCAGGGTTACAAACTAGTAGTTGGAATATGTATAGCTTTTAACAGCTCAAAATACAGAAAACAAATAGAATGAATTGGATCAGGAGAAGAATGTCCTGTCTGGTATGAATTTATTACAATACTGCTTTGATGGAAGGGTGTAATATTGTATTTAATGTAGATTTAGTGGAGTTATTTGAGTTCCAACGCCTGACATTCTATTGATTCTACAACGGGTTGATCAAAACAAGCATTGTGATTGGTTGAGACACGTTCTAAGCTTTCCTGCTAATAGAATTTTCCACGGGTATGACGCAGAAGTACTTGTTTAATGTTCTATTTTAAGTATCACTACGCTGTTCTTGATACCATGGAAAACGACAAGCGAAAAGCAATAAATCTTTTATTAAACACATGATTTCCCGTCCAATAGAAGGAACAGCCAACATGCTTGGCAAGCAACCCTAGATGTGTGTCAGGATATCCTCGTGGAAGGATGATATAGTATAAATACATTTATCAAAATAAAGTTTCATGAAAATTGTCATACATTTGTTGTATGTTGATAATCCTTTGTAGGGTTATAGGCTTTGCCTTGTATCTATGACCGCAGCACAGCCATGCTAAAAAAGTCACAACACATGCCCTCTCGTGTACAATTGCTTTTGAGAACTATTCCATAAAATATTTGTAGTTGGGTGTTTTTGGGTGTAATCTTCAGTGTTTTACTTTGGGATCATGTATTTTCATACTATCTTGGTTGTGACAAGACACAGAGAGTGAGATAGACACAGAGAGAGAGGGAGACGAAGGGAGAGAGGGAGACAGGGAGAGAGGGAGACAGAGAGAGAGGGAGACAGAGAGGGAGAGGGAGACACACAGAGAGGGAGACAGACACACAGAGAGAGGGAGAGAGAGGGGGAGACAGACATATAGAGAGAGGGAGACAGACAAAGAGAGGGAGACAGACAAAGAGAGAGGGAGACAGATGGAGAAATAGACAAAGAGAGAGGGAGACAGAGAAAGAGGGAGACAGAGAAAGAGGGAGACAGAGAGAGAGAGAGAGAGAGAGAGAGAGAGAGAGAGAGAGAGAGAGAGAGAGAGAGAGAGAGAGAGAGAGCAAAAGCAAAGAGTGTGTTAAGAAAGACAAGGGCCCTAGCTGGCACTACCTGAATCGCATCAGTTTAGGAATAATGGGAACATTGTGGAGAGCAGGTTCCTTGCTGTTTTCCATCGATTGCACTCTGAAGAAGATCTACTATATTTGTAGCCTGGCATGTTGCTAGTCAACAGCTGGGTTGTACTATATTTGTAGCCTGGCATGTTGCTAGTCAACAGCTGGGTTGTACTATATTTGTAGCCTGGCATGTTGCTAGTCAACAGCTGGGTTGTATTATATTTGTAGCCTGGCATGTTGCTAGTCAACAGCTGGGTTGTATTATATTTGTAGCCTGGCATGTTGCTAGTCAACAGCTGGGTTGTATTAAATTTGTAGCCTGGCATGTTGCTAGTCAACAGCTGGGTTGTACTATATTTGTAGCCTGGCATGTTGCTTGTCAAAAGCTGGGTTGTATTATATTTGTAGCCTGGCATGTTGCTAGTCAACAGCTGGGTTGTACTATATTTGTAGCCTGGCATGTTGCTAGTCAACAGCTGTGGTCTACTATATTTGTAGCCTGGCATGTTGCTAGTCAACAGCTGGGTTGTATTATATTTGTAGCCTGGCATGTTGCTAGTCAACAGCTGGGTTGTATTATATTTGTAGCCTGGCATGTTGCTAGTCAACAGCTGGGTTGTATTATATTTGTAGCCTGGCATGTTGCTAGTCAACAGCTGGGTTGTATTATATTTGAAGCCTGGCATGTTGCTAGTCAACAGCTGGGTTGTATTATATTTGAAGCCTGGCATGTTACTAGTCAACAGCTGGGTTGTATTATATTTGTAGCCTGGCATGTTGCTCGTCAACAGCTGGGTTGTACTATATTTGTAGCCTGGCATGTTGCTAGTCAACAGCTGTGGTCTACTATATTTGTAGCCTGGCATGCTGCTTGTCAACAGCTGGGTTGTATTATATTTGTAGCCTGGCATGTTGCTAGTCAACAGCTGGGTTGTATTATATTTGTAGCCTGGCATGTTACTAGTCAACAGCTGGCTTGTATTATATTTGTAGCCTGGCATGTTGCTAGTCAACAGCTGGGTTGTATTATATTTGTAGCCTGGCATGTTACTAGTCAACAGCTGGGTTGTATTATATTTGTAGCCTGGCATGTTGCTAGTCAACAGCTGGGTTGTATTATATTTGTAGCCTGGCATGTTGCTAGTCAACAGCTGGGTTGTATTATATTTGTAGCCTGGCATGTTGCTAGTCAACAGCTGGGTTGTATTATATTTGTAGCCTGGCATGTTGCTAGTCAACAGCTGGGTTGTATTATATTTGAAGCCTGGCATGTTGCTAGTCAACAGCTGGGTTGTATTATATTTGTAGCCTGGCATGTTGCTAGTCAACAGCTGGGTTGTATTATATTTGAAGCCTGGCATGTTGCTAGTCAACAGCTGGGTTGTATTATATTTGTAGCCTGGCATGTTGCTAGTCAACAGCTGGGTTGTATTATATTTGTAGCCTGGCATGTTGCTAGTCAACAGCTGGGTTGTATTATATTTGAAGCCTGGCATGTTGCTAGTCAACAGCTGGGTTGTATTATATTTGAAGCCTGACATGATGTTAATCAAAGGTGGGGTTTACTGTATTTACCAGATTAATACTAAGTGTGTGTGAGCCTGGCATATTTGTGGAGAGAGAGAGAGAGAGAGAGAGAGAGAGAGAGAGAGAGAGAGAGAGAGAGAGAGAGAGAGAGAGAGAGAGAGAGAGAGAGAGAGAGAGACAGAGAGAGAGAGAGAGAGAGAGAGAGAGAGAGAGAGAGAGAGAGAGAGAGGTCTTGGTTGTGGCTCTCCTATTGTATGTTTCTGGTTTGGTCTTGGTTGTTGCTCTCCTACTGTATGTGTCTGTTTGGTCTTGGTTGTGGCTCTCCTACTGTATGTTTCTGGTTTGGTCTTGGTTGTTGCTCTCCTACTGTATGTTTCTGGTTTGGTCTTGGTTGTGGCTCTCCTACTGTATGTTTCTGGTTTGGTCTTGGTTGTTGCTCTCCTACTGTATGTTTCTGGTTTGGTCTTGGTTGTGGCTCTCCTACTGTATGTTTCTGGTTTGGTCTTGGTTGTGGCTCTCCTACTGTATGTTTCTGGTTTGGTCTTGGTTGTGGCTCTCCTACTGTATGTTTCTGGTTTGGTCTTGGTTGTGGCTCTCCTACTGTATGTTTCTGGTTTGGTCTTGGTTGTGGCTCTCCTACTGTATGTTTCTGGTTTGGTCTTGGTTGTTGCTCTCCTACTGTATGTTTCTGGTTTGGTCTTGGTTGTTGCTCTCCTACTGTATGTTTCTGGTTTGGTCTTGGTTGTGGCTCTCCTACTGTATGTTTCTGTTTGGTCTTGGTTGTTGCTCTCCTACTGTATGTTTCTGGTTTGGTCTTGGTTGTGGCTCTCCTACTGTATGTTTCTGGTTTGGTCTTGTTTATTAGTCTTCTACCATATGGAACTGGTTAAGTGTTGCTAAATTACATAGCAGAATACTGGGTACACAATGTGAATGCATCATACTCTTATCTACTAACATGTGGGTCTGACCTTCTCTGTGCATCTGTGTGATGCTTCACAGAGAAGAGGAATAGTAGGTCAATGTGTGTCAGCAATTCACTGTGACGTACCGACAAAGATACAGGTCATTGTGGTTGAGCTAGATATGACCTTTCTGCTATATCTTCACCTCCTCTCTAGTTTATAGCAGGGTATGCTCATATCATAGAGAATGTGACTTTCTGACTCCATTGTCATCCACGATTTAGACCTTGGAGGCTAATCTTCCTAATTAACCACTTGGGACAGAGGAGTAGAGACAAGAAGGTATTAAAGATACTGAATCGTACACAAGACACTTGGGACTTAGAGGAATGGAACCAGGGAGGTCTTACCGATACTGAATCATACACAATACAGACAAACACAGAGTTAAGACAGACGGAGAGACAGACAGACAGAAATATAAACAGGCTGGCAAGTTATGAGCTTTCTATAAACCTGTACAGAAAAATACTTTGGGGAGACCGATATCATACTGTATAAGATGACATATTCATGATATAAATACTTTACTAGGGCATACAAAATGTGGTAGGTGCTATGTGCAGTAGTCAACCAAACATTTTTCAGCTCTATGCCAACATATTTTTATCCCACAACAAATACGTTGCACTCTCTGCACTCCCCTCTCTGCAGCCAAGAGTTGTACGTCAGAGATGCTGACAAAATCAAACTACTAAAATCTTGTATCTAAAAATAGATCACTGATGAGAGCAATTCTCTACAGTGCTAATTGAAATCACAAGTTTCCAATGTGTGAAGGCTGGCTAAGTGAATAAATTGCTATCTATGACAACAGTAGCACTCACATTCGTTATACTTATTATTTAAAATACCAGTAAATGAAGTCTGCCTACCTACTCTTGCCATATTATTTAAGAGGTTCATCAGTTTGCAACTGAGCTTAGCGTTTCGAGAAAAATAAAACTATTGCAGATGAAATTGCTCCTTTTCATCTCCTTGGCAAGATGAGTTTCCTGTAATGAAATCTAACTAAGGGGAACTCTCTGGCACTATCCTGAAACAACACCTGGCCTCTAGTCCCGAGGCACATGTTTAGATCTGAGAGGAGTGGATATATTCCACCTACTGTAGCTTATTAGAGGAACATGTGGAGCAACTACCATAGTAGATTAGGACCTAGAGGTAGAGGCCTAGTGAATGTCTCTGGGCATTTGCCAACACAATATTTTTGCCTTTTCGTGACATAGTATTTAGTAGTATTTATATACAGTAGTATTTCTTTGTCTTTCTATGGTGTTTTGAGTAAATATGGTTCTAAGGGTTTATGGATGAAGGTTAAAGTTAGTGTTGATTCTACACTGAGAATGTTGACTTAAAGTCGGCTGCTGACCAACCTCACCTGACCCTGTGTGTACAGTATAGGGAGAGATAGGAGACAGCTTCTGGGTCAATAATATGCCCGGAGGAGACTTAGGTTGTGTTGGTTCAACTTCTTTAACATGTTCGGAGGAGACTTAGGTTGTGTTGGTTAAACTTCTTTAACATGTTCGGAGGAGACTTAGGTTGTGTTGTTAAACTTCTTTAACATGTTCGGAGGAGACTTAGGTTGTGTTGGTTCAACTTCTTTAACATGTTCGGAGGAGACTTAGGTTGTGTTGGTTAAACTTCTTTAACATGTTCGGAGGAGACTTAGGTTGTGTTGTTAAACTTCTTTAACATGTTCGGAGGAGACTTAGGTTGTGTTGGTTAAACTTCTTTAACATGTTCGGAGGAGACGTAGGTTGTGTTGGTTCAACTTCTTTAACATGTTCGGAGGAGACTTAGGTTGTGTTGGTTAAACTTCTTTAACATGTTCGGAGGAGACGTAGGTTGTGTTGGTTCAACTTCTTTAACATGTTCGGAGGAGACTTAAGTTGTGTTGGTTAGGTTGTGTTGCTTAATCCTTGCTTAATCCTTCTCACCCCCCCTAAAAGATTTAGATGCACTATTGTAAAGTGGCTGTTCCACTGGATGTCATAAGGTGAATGCACCAATTTGTAAGTCGCTCTGGATAAGAGCGTCTGCTAAATGACTTAAATGTAATGTTAAATGTAATGTAAATGTTAAACTTCTTTAACATGTCCAGAGGAGACTTAGGTTGTGTTGGTTAAACTTCTTTAACATGTTCGGAGGAGACTTAGGTTGTGTTGGTTAAACTTCTTTAACATGTCCAGAGGAGACTTAGGTTGTGTTGGTTAAACTTCTTTAACATGTTCGGAGGAGACTTAGGTTGTGTTGGTTAAACTTCTTTAACATGTTCGGAGGAGACTTAGGTTGTGTTGGTTCAACTTCTTTAACATGTTCGGAGGAGACTTAGGTTGTGTTGGTTAAACTTCTTTAACATGTTCGGAGGAGACTTAGGTTGTGTTGGTTAAACTTCTTTAACATGTCCAGAGGAGACTTAGGTTGTGTTGTTAAACTTCTTTAACATGTTCGGAGGAGACTTAGGTTGTGTTGGTTAAACTTCTTTAACATGTTCGGAGGAGACGTAGGTTGTGTTGGTTCAACTTCTTTAACATGTTCGGAGGAGACTTAGGTTGTGTTGGTTAAACTTCTTTAACATGTTCGGAGGAGACGTAGGTTGTGTTGGTTCAACTTCTTTAACATGTTCGGAGGAGACTTAAGTTGTGTTGGTTAAGTTGTGTTGCTTAATCCTTGCTTAATCCTTCTCACCCCCCTAAAAGATTTAGATGCACTATTGTAAAGTGGCTGTTCCACTGGATGTCATAAGGTGAATGCACCAATTTGTAAGTCGCTCTGGATAAGAGCGTCTGTTAAATGACTTAAATGTAATGTTAAATGTAATGTAAATGTTAAACTTCTTTAACATGTTCGGAGGAGACTTAGGTTGTGTTGTTAAACTTCTTTAACATGTCCAGAGGAGACTTAGGTTGTGTTGTTAAACTTCTTTAACATGTCCAGAGGAGACTTAGGTTGTGTTGTTAAACTTTTCAACATGTTCGGGGAGACTTAGGTTGTGTTGTTAAACATCTTTAACATGTCCAGAGGAGACGTAGGTTGTGTTGGTTCAACTTCTTTAACATGTTCGGAGGAGACTTAGGTTGTGTTGGTTCAACTTCTTTAACATGTCCAGAGGAGACTTAGGTTGTGTTGGTTAAACTTCTTTAACATGTTCGGGGAGACTTAGGTTGTGTTGGTTAAACTTCTTTAACATGTCCAGAGGAGACTTAGGTTGTGTTGTTAAACTTCTTTAACATGTCCAGAGGAGACTTAGGTTGTGTTGTTAAACTTCTTTAACATGTTCGGAGGAGACTTAGGTTGTGTTGGTTAAACTTCTTTAACATGTTCGGAGGAAACGTAGGTTGTGTTGGTTCAACTTCTTTAACATGTTCGGAGGAGACTTAGGTTGTGTTGGTTAAACTTCTTTAACATGTTCGGAGGAGACGTAGGTTGTGTTGGTTAAACTTCTTTAACATGTTCGGAGGAGACTTAGGTTGTGTTGGTTCAACTTCTTTAACATGTTCGGAGGAGACTTAGGTTGTGTTGGTTCAACTTCTTTAACATGTCCAGAGGAGACTTAGGTTGTGTTGTTAAACTTCTTTAACATGTTCGGAGGAGACTTAGGTTGTGTTGTTAAACTTCTTTAACATGTTCGGAGGAGACTTAGGTTGTGTTGTTAAACTTCTTTAACATGTCCAGAGGAGACTTAGGTTGTGTTGGTTAAACTTCTTTAACGTGTTCGGGAGACTTAGGTTGTGTTGGTTAAACTTCTTTAACATGTTCGGAGGAGACGTAGGTTGTGTTGGTTCAACTTCTTTAACATGTTCGGAGGAGACTTAAATTGTGTTGGTTAGGTTGTGTTGCTTAATCCTTGCTTAATCCTTCTCACCCCCCTAAAAGATTTAGATGCACTATTGTAAAGTGGCTGTTCCACTGGATGTCATAAGGTGAATGCACCAATTTGTAAGTCGCTCTGGATAAGAGCGTCTGCTAAATGACTTAAATGTAATGTTAAATGTAATGTAAATGTTAAACTTCTTTAACATGTTCGGAGGAGACTTAGGTTGTGTTGGTTCAACTTTTTAACATGTTCGGAGGAGACTTAGGTTGTGTGGGTTAAACTTCTTTAACATGTTCGGAGGAGACGTAGGTTGTGTTGGTTCAACTTTTTAACATGTTCGGAGGAGACTTAGGTTGTGTTGGTTCAACTTCTTTAACATGTCCAGAGGAGACTTAGGTTGTGTTGGTTAAACTTCTTTAACATGTCCAGAGGAGACTTAGGTTGTGTTGTTAAACTTCTTTAACATGTTCGGAGGAGACTTAGGTTGTGTTCGTTAAACTTCTTTAACATGTTCGGAGGAAACGTAGGTTGTGTTGGTTGAACTTCTTTAACATGTTCGGAGGAGACTTAGGTTGTGTTGGTTAAACTTTTTAACATGTTCGGAGGAGACGTAGGTTGTGTTGGTTCAACTTCTTTAACATGTTCGGAGGAGACTTAAGTTGTGTTGGTTAAGTTGTGTTGCTTAATCCTTGCTTAATCCTTCTCACCCCCCTAAAAGATTTAGATGCACTATTGTAAAGTGGCTGTTCCACTGGATGTCATAAGGTGAATGCACCAATTTGTAAGTCGCTCTGGATAAGAGCGTCTGTTAAATGACTTAAATGTAATGTTAAATGTAATGTAAATGTTAAACTTCTTTAACATGTTCGGAGGAGACTTAGGTTGTGTTGTTAAACTTCTTTAACATGTCCAGAGGAGACTTAGGTTGTGTTGTTAAACTTCTTTAACATGTCCAGAGGAGACTTAGGTTGTGTTGTTAAACTTTTCAACATGTTCGGGGAGACTTAGGTTGTGTTGTTAAACATCTTTAACATGTCCAGAGGAGACGTAGGTTGTGTTGGTTCAACTTCTTTAACATGTTCGGAGGAGACTTAGGTTGTGTTGTTAAACATCTTTAACATGTCCAGAGGAGACTTAGGTTGTGTTGTTAAACTTCTTTAACATGTTCGGAGGAGACTTAGGTTGTGTTGTTAAACATCTTTAACATGTCCAGAGGAGACTTAGGTTGTGTTGTTAAACTTCTTTAACATGTTCGGAGGAGACTTAGGTTGTGTTGTTAAACTTCTTTAACATGTTCGGAGGAGACTTAGGTTGTGTTGGTTAAACTTCTTTAACATGTTCGGAGGAGACGTAGGTTGTGTTGGTTAAACTTCTTTAACATGTTCGGAGGAGACTTAGGTTGTGTTGGTTAAACTTCTTTAACATGTTCGGAGGAGACGTAGGTTGTGTTGGTTCAACTTCTTTAACATGTCCAGAGGAGACTTAGGTTGTGCTGGTTCAACTTCTTTAACATGTCCAGAGGAGACTTAGGTTGTGTTGTTAAACTTCTTTAACATGTTCGGAGGAGACTTAGGTTGTGTTGTTAAACTTCTTTAACATGTTCGGAGGAGACTTAGGTTGTGTTCGTTAAAATGTTCGGAGGAAACGTAGGTTGTGTTGGTTCAACTTTTTAACATGTTCGGGGAGACTTAGGTTGTGTTGGTTAAACTTCTTTAACATGTTCGGAGGAGACGTAGGTTGTGTTGGTTCAACTTCTTTAACATGTTCGGAGGAGACTTAAGTTGTGTTGGTTAGGTTGTGTTGCTTAATCCTTGCTTAATCCTTCTCACCCCCCTAAAAGATTTAGATGCACTATTGTAAAGTGGCTGTTCCACTGGATGTCATAAGGTGAATGCACCAATTTGTAAGTCGCTCTGGATAAGAGCGTCTGCTAAATGACTTAAATGTAATGTTAAATGTAATGTAAATGTTAAACTTCTTTAACATGTTCGGAGGAGACTTAGGTTGTGTTGTTAAACTTCTTTAACATGTTCGGAGGAGACTTAGGTTGTGTTGTTAAACTTCTTTAACATGTCCAGAGGAGACTTAGGTTGTGTTGGTTCAACTTCTTTAACATGTTCGGAGGAGACTTAGGTTGTGTTGGTTAAACTTCTTTAACATGTTCGGAGGAGACGTAGGTTGTGTTGGTTCAACTTCTTTAACATGTTCGGAGGAGACTTAGGTTGTGTTGGTTCAACTTCTTTAACATGTCCAGAGGAGACTTAGGTTGTGTTGGTTAAACTTCTTTAACATGTCCAGAGGAGACTTAGGTTGTGTTGTTAAACTTCTTTAACATGTTCGAAGGAGACTTAGGTTGTGTTGGTTAAACTTCTTTAACATGTTCGGAGGAAACGTAGGTTGTGTTGGTTCAACTTCTTTAACATGTTCGGAGGAGACTTAGGTTGTGTTGGTTAAACTTTTTAACATGTTCGGAGGAGACGTAGGTTGTGTTGGTTCAACTTCTTTAACATGTTCGGAGGAGACTTAAGTTGTGTTGGTTAAGTTGTGTTGCTTAATCCTTGCTTAATCCTTCTCACCCCCCTAAAAGATTTAGATGCACTATTGTAAAGTGGCTGTTCCACTGGATGTCATAAGGTGAATGCACCAATTTGTAAGTCGCTCTGGATAAGAGCGTCTGTTAAATGACTTAAATGTAATGTTAAATGTAATGTAAATGTTAAACTTCTTTAACATGTTCGGAGGAGACTTAGGTTGTGTTGTTAAACTTCTTTAACATGTCCAGAGGAGACTTAGGTTGTGTTGTTAAACTTCTTTAACATGTCCAGAGGAGACTTAGGTTGTGTTGTTAAACTTTTCAACATGTTCGGGGAGACTTAGGTTGTGTTGTTAAACATCTTTAACATGTCCAGAGGAGACGTAGGTTGTGTTGTTAAACTTCTTTAACATGTTCGGAGGAGACTTAGGTTGTGTTGGTTAAACTTCTTTAACATGTTCGGGGGAGACTTAGGTTGTGTTGTTAAACTTTTTAACATGTTCGGAGGAGACTGTGCAATTTTGGCCAAATCAACTCAATCATTTGTTTTGACTTTATTTAAAGGTGATTTGACTGTAAAAATAAAAATAACTAAAACATTGCATGTTTGCCGCTGTCACTCCCATTCTGTTTTAGGTAGAGGTGGGACCAATGATCCCACTATCCCATTCTATCAGCAGAATAGTTGTAGCAGGGATTTCTACATGGCCAGTCTTCCTTCAATTGTTTTAAACAGGGTCAGCCTGTACTCTCAAATAATCCACACTCAATCTGCCACTGTGTTTTTGTTTGGGGCGGCCATTTTGTTCAAAGCTCTTCCTCATGTAATTATACTGTCCAGCTATTAATAAGCACAGGAACACAGCATTTTTACAGACGGAACAAAGTGGGGACATTGATTGGCAGGAACAAACGTAGGAAGCGAGGGGCAGCCCTGCACACAAAGTCTCCATCCCTGGAGTAGGAAGAGGAGGGGCAGCCCTGCACACAAAGTCTCCATCCCTGGAGTAGGAAGAGGAGGGGGGAAGGGTTGAATAGTAGAACGGAACAGTGTCAAGAACACACCTGGTGTGCAGGTACATCCTCTACTCAGACAGGATGTCGTGGCCACATAACCATAACACTGCTCTGCAAAAGGTCAGATGAGCACATCTAAAGATGAGAGAATAGTATGGACACAACTCCCCCAGTCCCCAGTCTCTAGCAGCAGCAACAGAGAGAATAGTATGGACACAACTCCCCCCAGTCCCCAGTCAATAGCAGCAGTAACAGAGAGAATAGTATGGACACAACTCCCCCCAGTCCCCAGTCAATAGCAGCAGTAACAGAGAGAATAGTATGGACACAACTCCCCCCCAGTCCCCAGTCAATAGCAGCAGTAACAGAGAGAATAGTATGGACACAACTCTCCCCCCCCCCTCCCAGTCTCTAGCAACAGTAACAGAGAGAATAGTATGGACACAACTCCCCCCCAGTCTCTAGCAACAGTAACAGAGAGAATAGTATGGACACAACCCCCCCCCGCCAGTTTCTAGCAGCAGTAACAGAGAGAATAGTATGGACACAACTCCCCCAGTCCCCAGTCAATAGCAGCAGTAACAGAGAGAATAGTATGGACACAACTCCCCCCCTCCCAGTCTCTAGCAGCAGTAACAGAGAGAATAGTATGGACACAACTCCCCCCTCCCAGTCTCTAGCAACAGTAACAGAGAGAATAGTATGGACACAACCCCCCCCTCCAGTCTCTAGCAGCAGTAACAGAGAGAATAGTATGGACACAACTCCCCCCCAGTCTCTAGCAGCAGTAACAGAGATAATAGTATGGACACAACTCCCCCTAGTCTCCAGCCTCTAGCAGCAGTAACAGAGAGAATTGTATGGACACAAGTCTCCCCAGTCTCTAGCAGCCCACAGTCCCCAGTCAATAGCAGCAGTAACAGAGAGAATAGTATGGACACAACTCCCCCCCAGTCTCTAGCAGCAGTAACAGAGAGAATAGTATGGACACAACTCCCCCCTAGTCTCCAGCCTCTAGCAGCAGTAACAGAGAGAATTGTATGGACACAAGTCCCCCCCAGTCTCTAGCAGCAGTAACAGAGAGAATAGTATGGACACAACTCCCCCGCCAGTTTCCCCAGTAACAGGACACAACTCCCCCGCAGCAGCAGTAACAGAGAGAATAGTATGGACACAACTCCCCCTCCCAGTCTCTAGCAACAGTAACAGAGAGAATAGTATGGACACAACTCCCCCCAGTCTCTAGCAGCAGTAACAGAGAGAATAGTATGGACACAACTCCCCCAGTCCCCAGTCAATAGCAGCAGTAACAGAGAGAATAGTATGGACACAACTCCCCCCTCCCAGTCTCTAGCAGTAACAGAGAGAATAGTATGGACACAACTCCCCCCCTCCCAGTCTCTAGCAGCAGTAACAGAGAGAATAGTATGGACACAACTCCCCAGTAACAGTCCCACAACTCCCCCAGTCTCTAGCAGCAGTAACAGGGAGAATAGTATGGACACAACTCCCCCAGCCTCTAGCAGCAGTAACAGAGAGAATTGTATGGTCCCCCAGTCTCTAGCAGCAGTAACAGAGAGAATAGTATGGACCCTCCCCAGTCCCCAGTCAATAGCAGCAGTAACAGAGAGAATAGTATGGACACAACTCCCCCAGTCTCTAGCAGCAGTAACAGAGAGAATAGTATGGACACAACTCCCCCTAGTCTCCAGCCTCTAGCAGCAGTAACAGAGAGAATTGTATGGACACAACTCCCCCCCAGTCTCTAGCAGCAGTAACAGGGAGAATAGTATGGACACAACTCCCCCCCAGTCCCCAGTCTCTAGCAGCAGTAGTAGTAGCAGTAGCACCAGCTGTTGAAACCATACCTACATGAATTAGTAGCACAGACAGATTGTAATCTCTCATCCTTTCAGCATCGTATCCCAGCCTGCACCTGAGCAGTAGACTCATTAGGCTAAGAGTGCTTCCATGGAGAGTTGTCCTGAGGACAGTATAATCACGTGGGGACCTCCTCATAGACAGCACTGTCCATCAGACTGACCACGCCAGGACAAAGCAGACAGAGGGAGGGAAAGGAGAGAGAGATCCCTAAGCAAATGTTTCTGTGTGTTTATATACATCACATTTTGGGGTTTGTGTGTTTCTGCTTGCATGAGTATATTTGTGTGGGTCTGTTTCCTTGCATGAATGTGTGTGTGTGCATGTGTGTATTTTGTGTATGTGTGTGTGACAGAGAAAGAGACAGCTCTATTAAGTTCCCTAATTCGTGCGTCACACCAACGAGCAGTACCTTCCTAAGTAAACATTGTTCTAAATGTATCACCAGAGGGTCATGAGAAAAAGAAGTGAACGCAACTTATTATTATTATTATAAACCCGAATCGTCTCACTGGGTTATTGTGTCACTGTGTCACCGGGTTAGTTGGAAATAAAACGGAAACTTCGCAGGAAACTTGAAGTTCTTCTACATGAAGTATTATTTAGAGATGGCTTTTACGTTTTGGAAAACTGGTTTGTCTTACAAAAATACTAAAAAAGACAGTCCAGAAAATCTATGGTTATATTCTATATTCCCTTTTCTATGATTCCAGAATCATAGAATGCTTGTTTTCTCATAATTAGTGCGTGAAAGATATTCACAAACCCTAAAAAGCACAAACATACTTATTACATATCTTTTCCTATTGAAAACAAACATGAAGCATTAAATCCTGTTTTTACCGCACAATCCCAATGCAGACTTGCATTATATTCTATAGAATGACTAAAAGCACCAAACAAGAAGATTCAGGGATGAATCCAATCCAGGTCAATTTAATCAGACACCTGAAGGTGAATGTGATCTGGAGAACAACAGTAAAGTCAACACTGAGCTAGATGTCAAAGGTACGGGGCTGCTTTCATAAACTCGGTTTCAGCTACAGATGTTGGATCATAATTTGATCGCTCTTTTGTTGCTGAGAATTTTCCTATACAGAAGGAAATGCAAACTTTGAGTTTTAAAAAGGCTTCAAAGTTACTGATTTCCACTTTGAAATATCTATCTTGATTTTCCCTAATGAAAAATGTGTCGACCCTTACAAAATGATCCATTCATTATAATCCACATAATATGTAAAATGTCCTGTTGCTGCAGGATTATTTTCCTGCTGCAGCAAACTGGCTCAAATGAAGATCCTATATCTGTAGGATCACCAGACCTTCAGTTAAGAATATCACAGGGCTTAATTTAAAAGGCCAGAACATTATCCCTGTACGTTCGGTAGAGACAGAGACAGCCAGGCTTGGGAGGGAGGGAAGGAGAAAGGTGTCTACTCTACACTGGAAAAGGTTAGGTGGTAATGGGAGAGTACACCTAGATCTCCCTCTGCAAAAGCACAGAGCAGTAGTGGACAGACTGTTCTCTCATTCCCCTGAACTAGCAGGCAAAGGAAAACAGCTGGCGGTGTGTGTGTGTGTGTGTGTGTGTGTGTGTGTGTGTGTGTGTGTGTGTGTGTGTGTGTGTGTGTGTGTGTGTGTGTGTGTGTGTGTGTGTGTGTGTGTGTGTGTGTGTGTGTGTGTGTGTGTGTCTGTGTCTGTGTCTGTGTGTCTGTGCCATGCAACAATTTCAAATATTTTACTGAGTTATAGTTCATATAACAAAATCAGTTAATTTAAATACATTCATTAGGCCCTAATATATGGATTTCACATGACTGGGAATACAGATATGCAACTGTTGGTCACAGACACCTTAAAAAAAGGTAGGGGCGTGGATCAGAAAACCAGTCAGTATCTGGTGTGACCACCATTTGCGTCATGCAGCACGACACATCTCCTTGGCACAGAGTTGATCAGGCTGTGGAATGTGGCCTGTGGAATGTTGTCCCACTCCTCTTTAATGGCTGTGTGATGTTGCTTGATATTGGCAGAAAGATGAACCCGCTGCCGTACAGGTCTATCCAGAGCATCCCAAACGATCTCAATGGGTGACATACAGTATCTGGTGAGTAGGCAGGTCATGAAAGAACTGGGACATTTTCAGCTTCCAGGAATTCTGTACAGATCGTTGTGACATGGGGCTGTGCATTATCATGCTGAAACATGTGGTGATGGAGGCAGATGAATGGTACAACAATGTGTCTCAGGATCTCGTCACGGTATCTCTGTGCATTCAATAAAACGCAATTGTGTTTGTTGTCCATAGCTTATGCCTGCCCATACCATAGTCCCACCTCTACCATGGGGCCCTCTGTTCACAACGTTGACATCAGCCCCATGACTTGCCTAGTTAAATAAAGGTTCAATAAAAAATAAAATAAAAAGTCAGCAAACTGCTCGCCTACATGACGCCATGGCTGGTCTCATACGATCTCGCCGGTGAAGAAGCCGGATATGGAGGTCGTGGGCTTACGTGGTTACAAATGGTCTGTGGTTATGAATTGGACGTGCTGCCAAACTCTCTAAAACGATGTTGGAGGCCGTTTATGGTAGAGAAATTAACATTAAATTCTCTGGCAACAGTTCTGGTTAACATTTCTGCAGTGAGCACGCCAATTGCACGCTCCCTCAAAACTTGAGACATCTGTCACATTGTGTTGTGACACAAAACTGCATATTTTAGAGTGGCCTTTTATTGTCTCCAGCACAAGGTGTTAATGCTGTTTAATCAGCGTCTTGATATGCCACTCTTGTCAGGTGGATGGATTATCTTGGCATAGGACAAATGCTCACTAACATGGATGTAAACAACTTTGTGCACAACATTTGAGATGTAAAGTATTTTATACATGGTACCAACACTTAACATGTTGTGTTTATATTTTTGTTCAGTATAAATTAAATCAATGATGAGAAAAGAGTAAGATTAATTGATAACTAAAATAGCATTTCAGATGGCACTCTTTTGGTGCAGAGATGTATTATAGGTACTGACAGTGACGATTTTAGCATGTAAATCTTGGTGGGGCAAAAAATGCCAGCAAAGCCACTACACATAAAAACATAGCTGGTATGGCTGACTTGCTTAAACAAATGTGGTTTCTACTGACAATTGAGATGTACAAACTACAGCATAAGGGGGCGACAAGCGTATAAGAGGCAATCAATAATTTAGATTAAGACATTAATGAGCAAGCGACGACGGACGTCCTAGGTGGATCCAGTACGTCCACCCAGCATCTCTCCTCTGGACCGTACCCCTCCCAGTCCACAAGGTACTGAAGGCCCCCCACCCGACGCCTCGAGTCCAGTATGGACCAAACTGCATACGCCAGCGATGTCCAGGGGGGGCGGAGGGACCTTCCGCACCTCAGCTTCTTGAAGCGGACCAGCCACCACCGGCCTGAGGAGAGACCCATGAAACGAGGGGTTAATACGCTAATAAGGGGGATATGTAACCTATAACACACTTTGTTTACTCTCCTCAGGTCTTTAAGCGGCCCCACAAACCGCGGACCCACTTCCGGCAGGGCAGGCGGAGGAGCAGGTTTCGGGTCAAGAGCCAGACCCGGTCCCCCGGTGCACCGGGGCCTCGCTGCAGTGGCGGTCAGCACTTGCCTTCTGCCGCCCTTCGGCCCGTTTAAGGTACCTGTGGGCGGCCTCCCAGGTCTCCCTTGGGCGTCTCACACAATCGTCCACCACAGGAGCCTCGTTCTGGCTCTGATGCCATTGTACCAGAACCGGCTGATAGCTCAACATACATTGGAAGGGCGACAGGTTCGTAGAGGAGTGGCGGAGTGAGTTCTGGGCCATCTCTGCCCAGGGGATATACTTCAACCTACTCACTCTCTCCACCTGCCCATTACTCTCAAGGTGAAAACCCGAGGCAAGGCTGACCGAGACCCCCAAATGTTCTATGAATGCCTTCCACACTCTGGGGACCCCGATCAGAGACTATGTCCTCAGGCACCCCGTAGTGCCGGAAGACGTGAGTAAACTGGGCCTTCGCAGTCTGTAGGGCCATAGGGAGACCGTGCAAAGGGAAGAGACGACAGGATTTAGAAAACCAATCCACAACGACCAGGATCGTGGTGTTGCCCTGTGACGGTGGCAGATCGGTCAGGAAGTCAACCGAAAGGTGTGACCAATGCCGCTGTGGAACAGGAAGGGGTTGTAACTTCCCTCTGGGCAGGTACCTAGGAGCCTTGCACTGAGCGCACGCCGAGCGCACACCTCACGTCCTTGGCTAAAGTGGACCTTCCCACTAAGATATCGCACCGTCCTACCGATCCCCGGGTGACCAGAGGAGGGGGACGTGTGAGCCCACCAAATCAGCATGTCTCTAACCTCCAGTGGGACGTACACCCGGCATATTCTGAGGGAATGCGCAAGGTGGAGACTTGGTCTGGACTCTCCTCCATCGTAGCACCGATAGAAACTCCTACACACCTGCCTGAGCACTCCTCTGACCACCCCTTTAGAGCCCTCTGTTGCCAGAAAATCCTTGGATTGTGACGGGCCAACCAGGGGATCCCCAGCACCACCGGGAATGCAGGAGAATCAATGCCCAGTGGAGCTGTGGCTTCCCTGACTAGCCCTGACCCTAATGGTCGGCTATCTAAGGCATGCACTGGGAAGGGTTTGTCAAGCTAACCTATGCAATAACCCACGGTCAATAAAATTCCCCACCGCGCCTGAATCTACTAGCGCCTTATGCCGGGAAAGAGGGGCAAATTCAGTAAAAACAATCAATATATACATGTGACGAACAGGGGGCTCTGGGTGAGCCTGGAGGACCCCCCCCCCCAGGACCCCCTCAGCACCGGTCAGCAGTGTGCCCTCTGCGACCACAGCTGGCACAGGAAAGGCCCCATCCTCCGGTCGCCCTCGCTGCAGAACCTCCTCGCTCCATGGGCGTTGGCGTGGAGGAGCTGGGGGATGAAACTGACAGAACCCGATTTGGACGTTCGCGGGTCGCCAGCAAGTTGTCCCACCGAATGGACATTTCGATCAACTGGTCCAAGGAGAGGGTGGTGTCTCTACAGGCCAGCTCCCTACGGACATCCTCGCGCAAACTGCACCTATAGTGATCGATCAGGGCCCTTTTGTTCCATCCCGCGCAAGCGGCCAAGGTCCGGAACTCTAGAGCAAAGTCCTGAGCACTCCTCTTATCCTGCCTCAGATGGAACAGCCGTTCCCCCGCCACTCGGCCCTCAGGTGGGTGATCGAACATGGCGGGTGATCGAACATGGCGGGTGAACTCTGGGTAGTGGTCCCTCGCCTAGTCAGGATCGTTCCATACCGCGTTGGCCCACTCCAGGGATTTACCTAAGAGGCAGGAGACATGGGCGTTCACGGTCTCACCTCCCGAAGGAGCCGGATGAACGGTTGCCAGGTATAAGTCCATCTGGAGTAAGAACCCCTGGCACCCGGCCGCCGTCCCATCATACTCCCTCGCCGTCCCATCAAACTCCCTGCGAGTCGAATCCCACTGTGCCCAGACAATGAAGGAGAGGGTGGTGTTACTGGTTGGGATGTGGCTGATGGAGGTGTTGGAAGGCCACCTCTCTTCCATCTTTCCATCATCGCCATCACCTGATGCATTGCGGTCCCCAGCCGGAGTTACAGCCTTTCTCTTGCATTTCAAAGATGATGGTACAAAAAATACTTCTTGTATTATCTTTACCAGATCTATTGTGTTATATTCTGATACATTCCTTTCACATTTCCACAAACGTCAAAGTGTTTTCTTTCAAATGGTACCAAAAATATGCATATCCTTGCTTCCGGGCCTGAGTTACAGGCAGTTAGATTTGATTAGTTAGGAAATCCCATTACCTGGTTGTCTTGGTCTTAACTGGACACAACTTTGAAGGAAAAATGAAAAACCAATGGACACATGGCCCTCCAGGAATTGATTTTGACACCCCTGCCGTAAAGGTAATAACTAAATGAAGAATCATTTAAAGGGCCTTAGCTAAGAGCAACAGCACGTGATTGTTAATATCTAACTCTACTTTACAGTGGAAGAGATTAGAATAACCCTCCACCTCCAGCACCCGGTCCAACACCAGTTAATTCTAGGCAGTCGCTTTACCTCTGCACATGTCATGGTGGAGCGCACTGACGTAGGTGACATAACAGAATGATGACAGGACATGTCATGGTGGAGCGCACTGACGTAGGTGACATAACAGAATGATGACAGGACATGTCATGGTGCAGAACACTGAGGTAGATGACATAACAGTGATGACAGGACATGTCTTGGTGCAGCACACTGAGGTAGGTGACATAACAGAATGATGACAGGACATGTCTTGGTGCAGCACACTGAGGTAGGTGACATAACAGAATGATGACAGGACATGTCTTGGTGCAGCACACTGAGGTAGGTGACATAACAGAATGATATTGGGACATGTCTTGGTGCAGCACACTGAGGTAGGTGACATAACAGTGATGACAGGACATGTCTTGGTGCAGCACACTGAGGTAGGTGACATAACAGGATGATGACAGGACATGTCTTGGTGCAGCACACTGAGGTAGGTGACATAACAGGATGATGACAGGACATGTCTTGGTGCAGCACACTGAGGTAGGTGACATAACAGAATGATATTGGGACATGTCTTGGTGCAGCACACTGAGGTAGGTGACATAACAGGATGATGACAGGACATGTCTTGGTGCAGCACACTGAGGTAGGTGACATAACAGAATGATATTGGGACATGTCTTGGTGCAGCACACTGAGGTAGGTGACATAACAGAATGTTGACAGGACATGTCTTGGTGCAGAACAATGAGGTAGGTGACATAACAGAATGATGACAGGACATGTCTTGGTGCAGAACAATGAGGTAGGTGACATAACAGAATGATGACAGGACATGTATTGGTGCAGCATACTGAGGTAGGTGACATAACAGAATGTTGACAGGACATGTCTTGGTGCAGCACACTGAGGTAGGTGACATAACAGAATGATGACAGGACATGTCTTGGTGCAGAACAATGAGGTAGGTGACATAACAGAATGATGACAGGACATGTCTTGGTGCAGCACACTGAGGTAGATGACATAACAGAATGATGACAGGACATGTCTTGGTGCAGCATACTGAGGTAGGTGACATAACAGAATGATGACAGGACATGTCTTGGTGCAGCATACTGAGGTAGGTGACATAACAGAATGATGACAGGACATGTCTTGGTGCAGCACACTGAGGTAGGTGACATAACAGAATGTTGACAGGACATGTCTTGGTGCAGCACACTGAGGTAGGTGACATAACAGAATGTTGACAGGACATGTCTTGGTGCAGCACAATGAGGTAGGTGACATAACAGAATGATGACAGGACATGTCTTGGTGCAGCACACTGAGGTAGGTGACATAACAGAATGTTGACAGGACATGTCAGCAGTCACTCTGGACATGTTCTGCCGTCTCACTCTCTCTATTCCATCTCTATTATCTTTCCTTAAAAAGCCAAACCAATTTCTTATCTTCCTGGCCCCCTTCTGTTCCAAAAGTGGTTAAATGGGGATGAGTTTAACTCTACCATACAGTAGCCTTGAGCATCAGTGAGTAAGTATGAGTGGAAATAATGATAATACTGTTTGATTTAGTCCCATCTGGGGAAGAAGGTATGTAATAGTATAAAAGGAATCCATTAATGAATGTTGTGGATGACTAAGGCCACCGTGTTATTGTGACCACACATGATTGCACTGTACAAAGATGGTTAATGTGATCTGGTTAATGTGATCTGGTTAATGTGATCTGATTAACGGGATCTGATTAACGGGATCTGGTTAATGTGATCTGGTTAATGTGATCTGGTTAATGTGATCTGATTAACGGGATCTGGTTAATGTGATGTGGTTAACGTGATCTGATTAATGTGATGTGGTTAATGTGATGTGGTTAATGTGATCTGATTAATGGGATCTGGTTAATGTGATCTGGTTAATGTGATCTGATTAATGTGATGTGGTTAATGTGATCTGATTAATGTGATGTGGTTAATGGGATGTGGTTAATGTGATCTGGTTAATGTGATGTGGTTAATGTGATCTGATTAATGTGATCTGGTTAATGTGATCTGGTTAATGTGATCTATTTAATGTGATCTGATTAATGTGATCTGATTAATGTGATGTGGTTAATGTGATGTGGTTAATGTGATGTGGTTAATGTGATGTGGTTAATGTGATGTGGTTAATGTGATGTGGTTAATGTGATGTGGTTAATGTGATGTGGTTAATGTGATGTGGTTAATGTGATGTGGTTAATGTGATCTGATTAATGTGATGTGGTGGTTAATGTGATCTGAAATGTGATGTGGTTAATGTGATGTGGTTAATGTGATGTGGTTAATGTGATCTGATTAATGTGATGTGGTTAATGTGATGTGGTTAATGTGATGTGGTTAATGTGATCTGATTAATGTGATGTGGTTAATGTGATCTGGTTTAATGTGATGTGGTTAATGTGATGTGGTTAATGTGATCTGGTTAATGTGATGTGTTAATGTGATGTGGTTAATGTGATCTGGTTAATGTGATGTGGTTAATGTGATGTGGTTAATGTGATCTGATTAATGTGATGTGGTTAATGTGATGTGGTTAATGTGATGTTTAATGTGATTAAATGTGATCTGGATTAATGTGATCTGATTAATGTGATGTGGTTAATGTGATGTGGTTAATGTGATCTGGTTAATGTGATGTGGTTAATGTGATCTGATTAATGTGATGTGGTTAATGTGATCTGGTTAATGTGATGTGGTTAATGTGATCTGATTAATGTGATGTAAATGTGATCTGGTTAATGTGATGGTTAATGATGTGGTTAATGTGATGTGATGTTAATGTGATCTGGTTAATGTGATCTGGTTAATGGGATCTGTGATTAATGTGAATGGGATCTGGTTAATGTGGTTAATGTGATCTGGTTAATGTGATCTGATTAATGTGATGTGGTTAATGTGATGTGGTTAATGTGATCTGGTTAATGTGATGTGGTTAATGTGATGTGGTTAATGTGATGTGGTTAATGTGATGTGGTTAATGTGATGTGGTTAATGTCATCTGGTTAATGTGATGTGGTTAATGTGATGAATGGATCTGGTTAATGTGATCTGGTTAATGTGATCTGATTAATGTGATGAATGTGATCTGGTTAATGTGATCTGGTTAATGTGATGTTTAATGTGATGTGGTTAATGTGATCTGGTTAATGTGATCTGTTAATGTGATGTGGTTAATGTGATCTGGTTAATGTGATCTGGTTAATGTGATGTGGTTAATGTGATGTGGTTAATGTGATGTGGTTAATGTGATTAATGTGATGTGGTTAATGTGATGTGGTTAATGTGATGTGGTTAATGTGATGTGGTTAATGTGATGTGGTTAATGTGATGTGGTTAATGTGATGTGGTTAATGTGATGTGGTTAATGTGATGTGGTTAATGTGATGTGGTTAATGTGATGTGGTTAATGTGATGTGGTTAATGTGATGTGGTTAATGTGATGTGGTTAATGTGATGTGGTTAATGTGATGTGGTTAATGTGATGTGGTTAATGTGATGTGGTTAATGTGATGTGGTTAATGTGATCTGGTTAATGTGATGTGGTTAATGTGATGTGGTTAATGTGATGTGGTTAATGTGATGTGGTTAATGTGATGTGGTTAATGTGATGTGGTTAATGTGATGTGGTTAATGTGATGTGGTTAATGTGATGTGGTTAATGTGATGTGGTTAATGTGATGTGGTTAATGTGATGTGGTTAATGTGATGTGGTTAATGTGATGTGGTTAATGTGATGTTAATGTGATGGTGTTAATGTGATGTGGTTAATGTGATGTGGTTAATGTGATGTGGTTAATGTGATGTGGTTAATGTGATGTGGTTAATGTGATGTGATTAATGTGATGTGGTTAATGTGATGTGGTTAATGTGATGTGGTTAATGTGATGTGGTTAATGTGATGTTAATGTGTTAATGTGATGTGGTTAATGTGATGTGGTTAATGTGATGTGTTAATGTGTTGTAATGTTAATGTGATGTGGTTAATGTGATGTGGTTAATGTGATGTGGTTAATGTGATGTGGTTAATGGGATGTGGTTAATGTGATGTGGTTAATGTGATCTGATTAATGTGATCTGGTTAATGTGATCTGGTTAATGTGATCTGGTTAATGTGATGTGGTTAATGTGATGTGGTTTTAATGTGATGTGGTTAATGTGATGTGGTTAATGTGATGTGGTTAATGTGATGTGGTTAATGTGATGTGGTTAATGTGATGTGGTTAATGTGATGTGGTTAATGTGATGTGGTTAATGTGATGTGGTTAATGTGATGTGGTTAATGTGATGTGGTTAATGTGATGTGGTTAATGTGATGTGGTTAATGTGATGTGGTTAATGTGATGTGGTTAATGTGATGTGGTTAATGGGATGTGGTTAATGTGATGTGGTTAATGTGATGTGGTTAATGTGATGTGGTTAATGTGATCTGATGAATGTGATCTGAGCAGCACTTCTCTCCTTTGTCCTGCCTTTTCATCTTCATGGCTCCTACTCTCACACATATAAAGAATCAGGAGAGTTATTGTTATTCCTTGTCATTATGGGGATTTATGTCACTAGTCTTCAACAAGCCTCCTAAAACTATATGAGGCCCGTAGAGACGGGTGCATGCATGTGAGCATGTGAGAGAGAATGTTTGTGAGTCTGTGTATGAAAAGGACAAGGCCTCTCAAGGCTAATGATTGCGATTTGAGTGTTAAACTCATTTGGTGCACATGCAGGGGATGTCAGTCCTGAATTGAATGGGAACTGCCATCTATGGTTTATATTTCTATGGTTGGTTCTGGTTGTCGGTTTGCCTTTTGCAGATTTCAAAATACTATAGTGGAAAAAATGTATATTTTGGAGAAAAAAAATACTAATCTGTCTGTCTGTAGAACCTACCGAAAAAGTAGAATCACACCAACTTCCAATTTGTAGCTGTTCATTGTTGTAGAACTAGCTAACATTAGTTGCCTGGTTTCAGTAAACATCTGCAAAAAAGCGTAATGAAATTGTTGCCGGGAGGCTGTTTTCATGTTATCCAGAGGTCAACAAATCATAGGCCAGAGAGTCAAGTGGTGTGCTCCGAGAGCGAAACGAGATGGGTGGGGCTAAAGCTTAAGAGGGTGTGAACGATGCTGAATGCGTGTAGACAAAGAGGGGCTCTTCACTAGATAACAAAACATTCAAAGGTCATTTTCTCAAAAAAAGTTTACAAGTTGACCAACTTTCAAAGCAGAATTACTTTCCCACTGTTCCTCAAATGTAGTGTATGATATACCATGTTGTAGCTCTGAGTCTCTACTGTTATCCCATGTAAAAAACACCATTTAAAATGTTGTTACATAAGACCGAATCCAGGTGGTGAGTCACATATATTTATATAAAATATGTAAACTAGTAACCCTTTGCCTTGATGAAAGCTTTGCACACTCTGGCATTATCTCAACCAGCTTCGTTAAGATACGTATCTGGAATGCATTTCAATTAACAGGTGTGCCTTGTTAAAAGTTCATTTGTGTAATTTCTTTCCTTCTTAATGCGTTTGAGCCAATCAGCTGTGTTGTGGTAGGGGTGGTATACAGAAGATAGCTCTATTTGGTAAGTCCATATTATGGCAAGAACAGCTCAAGTAAGCAAAGAGAAATGACAGTCCATCATTACTTTAATACACAAAGGTCAGTCAATACGGAAAATGTCAAGAACTTT
>NW_026290770.1:215000-227500 GCF_023373465.1 Oncorhynchus keta | reverse complement strand
GAGAGAGAGAGAGACACCAGACAGGCTGTGGTTCTGTTTCAGAGAGAGAGACACCAGACAGGCTGTGGTTCTGTTTCAGAGAGAGAGACACCAGACAGGCTGTGGTTCTGTTTCAGAGAGAGAGACACCAGACAGGCTGTGGTTCTGTTTCAGAGAGAGAGACACCAGACAGGCTGTGGTTCTGTTTCAGAGAGAGAGAGACCAGACAGGCTGTGGTTCTGTTTCAGAGAGAGAGACACCAGACAGGCTGTGGTTCTGTTTCAGAGAGAGAGAGACACCAGACAGGCTGTGGTTCTGTTTCAGAGAGAGAGACACCAGACAGGCTGTGGTTCTGTTTCAGAAAGAGAGAGACACCAGACAGGCTGTGGTTCTGTTTCAGAGAGAGAGAGACACCAGACAGGCTGTGGTTCTGTTTCAGAAAGAGAGACCAGACAGGCTGTGGTTCTGTTTCAGAGAGAGAGACACCAGACAGGCTGTGGTTCTGTTTCAGAGAGAGAGAGACACCAGACAGGCTGTGGTTCTGTTTCAGAGAGAGAGAGACCAGACAGGCTGTGGTTCTGTTTCAGAGAGAGACACCAGACAGGCTGTGGTTCTGTTTCAGAGAGAGAGACACCAGACAGGCTGTGGTTCTGTTTCAGAGAGAGAGACACCAGACAGGCTGTGGTTCTGTTTCAGAGAGAGAGACACCAGACAGGCTGTGGTTCTGTTTCAGAGAGAGAGACACCAGACAGGCTGTGGTTCTGTTTCAGAGAGAGAGACACCAGACAGGCTGTGGTTCTGTTTCAGAAAGAGAGACCAGACAGGCTGTGGTTCTGTTTCAGAGAGAGAGACACCAGACAGGCTGTGGTTCTGTTTCAGAGAGAGAGAGACCAGACAGGCTGTGGTTCTGTTTCAGAGAGAGAGACACCAGACAGGCTGTGGTTCTGTTTCAGAGAGAGAGACACCAGACAGGCTGTGGTTCTGTTTCAGAGAGAGACAGAGAGAGAGAGAGACCAGACAGGCTGTGGTTCTGTTTCAGAGAGAGAGACACCAGACAGGCTGTGGTTCTGTTTCAGAGAGAGAGACACCAGACAGGCTGTGGTTCTGTTTCAGAAAGAGAGACCAGACAGGCTGTGGTTCTGTTTCAGAGAGAGAGACACCAGACAGGCTGTGGTTCTGTTTCAGAGAGAGAGACACCAGACAGGCTGTGGTTCTGTTTCAGAAAGAGAGACCAGACAGGCTGTGGTTCTGTTTCAGAGAGAGCGACAACAGATGTGTCTGTAGTTGCAGATGAAAGATGCAGTAATGAGTTAGCAGTGTTTAAAGTAGTGCCTCATATCCTTCTACCCCACATGTCTGTCTGTGTGGTGCAGCAATCTGTAGGCCTGGCCCAATCTGTAGGCCTGGCCCAGTCTGTGGGCCTGGCCCAATCTGTAGGCCTGGCCCAGTCTGTGGGCCTGGCCCAATCTGTAGGCCTGGCCCAGTCTCGCCGTGCTGGGAGAACACAGGAGGGAGGAAGCTGAAGGTCCAACTAGGACACTGTAATATAGGACACCACCATCACCAGCTTAGGATGCTGAGATAAAAACTGGGCACACAAGGAACGATGAGAGGAACGTCCTTAGTTCTAATCAGTGATTAACAGTCCTGAAGAGACTAGTTCACTAGACTGGTTAACAGTCCTGAAGAGACTAGTTCACTAGACTGGTTAACAGTCCTGAAGAGACTAGTTCACTAGACTGGTTATGTTGTTAACAGTCGTGAAGAGACTAGTTCACTAGACTGGTTAACAGTCCTGAAGAGACTAGTTCACTAGACTGGTTAACAGTCCTGAAGAGACTAGTTCACTAGACTGGTTATGTTATTAACAGTCCTGAAGAGACTAGTTCACTAGACTGGTTATGGTGTTAACAGTCCTGAAGAGACTAGTTCACTAGACTGGTTAACAGTCCTGAGAGACTAGTTCACTAGACTGGTTATGTTATTAACAGTCCTGAAGAGACTAGTTCACTAGACTGGTTATGTTATTAACAGTCCTGAAGAGACTAGTTCACTAGACTGGTTAACAGTCCTGAAGAGACTAGTTCACTAGACTGGTTATGTTATTAACAGTCCTGAAGAGACTAGTTCACTAGACTGGTTAACAGTCCTGAAGAGACTAGTTCACTAGACTGGTTATGTTATTAACAGTCCTGAAGAGACTAGTTCACTAGACTGGTTAACAGTCCTGAAGAGACTAGTTCACTAGACTGGTTATGTTATTAACAGTCCTGAAGAGACTAGTTCACTAGACTGGTTATGTTGTTAACAGTCCTGAGAGACTAGTTCACTAGACTGGTTATGTTGTTAACAGTCCTGAGAGACTAGTTCACTAGACTGGTTATGTTGTTAACAGTCCTGAGAGACTAGTTCACTAGACTGGTTATGTTATTAACAGTCCTGAAGAGACTAGTTCACTAGACTGGTTATGTTATTAACAGTCCTGAAGAGACTAGTTCACTAGACTGGTTAACAGTCCTGAAGAGACTAGTTCACTAGACTGGTTATGTTGTTAACAGTCCTGAAGAGACTAGTTCACTAGACTGGTTATGTTATTAACAGTCCTGAAGAGACTAGTTCACTAGACTGGTTATGTTATTAACAGTCCTGAAGAGACTAGTTCACTAGACTGGTTATGTTATTAACAGTCCTGAAGAGACTAGTTCACTAGACTGGTTATGTTATTAACAGTCCTGAAGAGACTAGTTCACTAGACTGGTTATGTTGTTAACAGTCCTGAAGAGACTAGTTCACTAGACTGGTCCTGATTCACTAGACTGGTTTTAACAGTCCTGAAGAGACTAGTTCACTAGACTGGTTATGTTATTAACAGTCCTGAAGAGACTAGTTCACTAGACTGGTTATGTTATTAACAGTCCTGAAGAGACTGGTTCACTAGACTGGTTATGTTATTAACAGTCCTATTAACAGTCCTGAAGAGACTAGTTCACTAGACTGGTTAGCAGTCCTGAAGAGACTAGTTCACTAGACTGGTTATGTTATTAACAGTCCTGAAGAGACTAATTCACTAGACTGGTTATGTTATTAATAGTCCTGAAGAGACTAGTTCACTAGACTGGTTATGTTATTAACAGTCCTGAAGAGACTAGTTCACTAGACTGGTTATGTTATTAACAGTCCTGAAGAGACTAGTTCACTAGACTGGTTATGTTATTAACAGTCCTGAAGAGACTAGTTCACTAGACTGGTTATGTTATTAACAGTCCTGAAGAGACTAGTTCACTAGACTGGTTATGTTATTAATAGTCCTGAAGAGACTAGTTCACTAGACTGGTTATGTTATTAATAGTCCTGAAGAGACTAGTTCACTAGACTGGTTATGTTATTAACAGTCCTGAGAGACTAGTTCACTAGACTGGTTAACAGTCCTGATGTTCATAGACTGGTTATGTTTTAACAGTCCTGAAGAGACTAGTTCACTAGACTGGTTATGTTATTAACAGTCCTGAAGAGACTAGTTCACTAGAATGGTTGTTATTAACAGTCCTGAAGAGACTAGTTCACTAGACTGGTTATGTTATTAACAGTCCTGAGAGACTAGTTCACTAGACTGGTTATGTTATTAACAGTCCTGAAGAGACTAGTTCACTAGACTGGTTATGTTATTAACAGTCCTGAAGAGACTAGTTCACTAGACTGGTTATGTTATTAACAGTCCTGAAGAGACTAGTTCACTAGACTGGTTATGTTGTTAACAGTCCTGAAGAGACTAGTTCACTAGACTGGTTATGTTATTAACAGTCCTGAGAGACTAGTTCACTAGACTGGTTATGTTATTAACAGTCCTGAGAGACTAGTTCACTAGACTGGTTATGTTGTTAACAGTCCTGAAGAGACTAGTTCACTAGACTGGTTATGTTATTAACAGTCCTGAAGAGACTAGTTCACTAGACTGGTTATGTTATTAACAGTCCTGAAGAGACTAGTTCACTAGACTGGTTATGTTATTAACAGTCCTGAAGAGACTAGTTCACTAGACTGGTTAACAGTCCTGAAGAGACTAGTTCACTAGACTGGTTATGTTATTAACAGTCCTGAAGAGACTAGTTCACTAGACTGGTTATGTTATTAACAGTCCTGAAGAGACTAGTTCACTAGACTGGTTATGTTATTAACAGTCCTGAAGAGACTAGTTCACTAGACTGGTTATGTTATTAACAGTCCTGAAGAGACTAGTTCACTAGACTGGTTATGTTATTAACAGTCCTGAAGAGACTAGTTCACTAGACTGGTTATGTTATTAACAGTCCTGAAGAGACTAGTTCACTAGACTGGTTATGTTTCATTAACAGTCCTGAAGAGACTAGTTCACTAGACTGGTTATGTTGTTAACAGTCCTGAAGAGACTAGTTCACTAGACTGGTTATGTTATTAACAGTCCTGAGAGACTAGTTCACTAGACTGGTTATGTTATTAACAGTCCTGAAGAGACTAGTTCACTAGACTGGTTATGTTATTAACAGTCCTGAAGAGACTAGTTCACTAGACTGGTTATGTTATTAACAGTCCTGAAGAGACTAGTTCACTAGACTGGTTATGTTGTTAACAGTCCTGAAGAGACTAGTTCACTAGACTGGTTATGTTGTTAACAGTCCTGAGAGACTAGTTCACTAGACTGGTTATGTTGTTAACAGTCCTGAGAGACTAGTTCACTAGACTGGTTATGTTGTTAACAGTCCTGAGAGACTAGTTCACTAGACTGGTTATGTTGTTAACAGTCCTGAAGAGACTAGTTCACTAGACTGGTTATAGTTACTAGACTTAACAGTCCTGAAGAGACTAGTTCACTAGACTGGTTATCCTGAAGTTATTGGTTAACAGTCCTGAAGAGACTAGTTCACTAGACTGGTTATGTTATTAACAGTCCTGAGAGACTAGTTCACTAGACTGGTTATGTTATTAACAGTCCTGAAGAGACTAGTTCACTAGACTGGTTATGTTGTTAACAGTCCTGAAGAGTTCACTAGTGGTCACCTAGAGACTGGTTATGTTGTTAACAGTCCTGAAGAGACTAGTTCACTAGACTGGTTATGTTATTAACAGTCCTGAAGAGACTAGTTCACTAGACTGGTTATGTTATTAACAGTCCTGAAGAGACTAGTTCACTAGACTGGTTATGTTGTTAACAGTCCTGAAGAGACTAGTTCACTAGACTGGTTATGTTATTGAAGTTCACTAGACTGGTTATGTTATTAACAGTCTGAAGAGACTAGTTCACTAGACTGGTTATGTTAACAGTCCTGAAGAGACTAGTTCAGTCTAGACTGGACTGGTTGTTTTAACAGTCCTGAAGAGACTAGTTCACTAGACTGGTTATGTTATTAACAGTCCTGAGAGACTAGTTCACTAGACTGGTTATGTTATTAACAGTCCTGAGAGACTAGTTCACTAGACTGGTTATCAGTCCTGAAGAGACTAGTTCACTAGACTGGTTATGTTATTAACAGTCCTGAAGAGACTAGTTCACTAGACTGGTTATGTTATTAACAGTCCTGAAGAGACTAGTTCACTAGACTGGTTATGTTATTAACAGTCCTGAAGAGACTAGTTCACTAGACTGGTTATGTTACAGTCCTGAAGAGACTAGTTCACTAGACTGGTTATGTTATTAACAGTCCTGAAGAGACTAGTTCACTAGACTGGTTATGTTATTAACAGTCCTGAAGAGACTAGTTCACTAGACTGGTTAACAGTCCTGAAGAGACTAGTTCACTAGACTGGTTATGTTATTAACAGTCCTGAAGAGACTAGTTCACTAGACTGGTTAACAGTCCTGAAGAGACTAGTTCACTAGACTGGTTATGTTATTAACAGTCCTGAAGAGACTAGTTCACTAGACTGGTTATGTTGTTAACAGTCCTGAAGAGACTAGTTCACTAGACTGGTTGTTGTTAACAGTCCTGAAGAGACTAGTTCACTAGACTGGTTATGTTATTTATTAACAGTCCTGAGAGACTAACAGTCCTGAAGAGACTAGTTCACTAGACTGGTTATGTTATTAACAGTCCTGTTTTAGAGACTCCTGAGTTCACTAGACTGGTTATGTTGTTAACAGTCCTGAAGAGACTAGTTCACTAGACTGGTTATGTTATTAACAGTCCTGAAGAGACTAGTTCACTAGACTGGTTATCCTGTTTCACTTGGTTAACAGTCCTGAGAGACTAGTTCACTAGACTGGTTATGTTGTTAACAGTCCTGAAGAGACTAGTTCACTAGACTGGTTATGTTGTTTAGTCCTGAAGAGACTAGTTCACTAGACTGGTTATGTTGTTGAACTAGTCACTGAGTCCTGACTAGTTCACTAGACTGGTTATGTTTAAGAGACAGTCCTGAAGAGACTAGTTCACTAGACTGGTTATGTTATTAACAGTCCTGAAGAGACTAGTTCACTAGACTGGTTATGTTGTTAACAGTCCTGAGAGACTAGTTCACTAGACTGGTTATGTTATTAACAGTCCTGAAGAGACTAGTTCACTAGACTGGTTATGTTATTAACAGTCCTGAAGAGACTAGTTCACTAGACTGGTTATGTTGTTAACAGTCCTGAGAGACTAGTTCACTAGACTGGTTATGTTGTTAACAGTCCTGAAGAGACTAGTTCACTAGACTGGTTATGTTGTTAACAGTCCTGAGAGACTAGTTCACTAGACTGTTATGTTTTTAACAGTCCTGAAGAGACTAGTTTATGTTTTACTAGACTGGTTATGTTGTTAACAGTCCTGAGAGACTAGTTCACTAGACTGTTATGTTTTAACAGTCCTGAAGAGACTAGTTCACTAGACTGGTTATGTTATTAACAGTCCTGAGAGACTAGTTCACTAGACTGGTTATGTTATTAACAGTCCTGAAGAGACTAGTTCACTAGACTGGTTATGTTATTAACAGTCCTGAGACTGTTCACTAGTGGTTATGTTATTAACAGTCCTGAAGAGACTAGTTCACTAGACTGGTTATGTTTTAACAGTCCTGAGAGACTAGTTCACTAGACTGGTTATGTTGTTAACAGTCCTGAGAGACTAGTTCACTAGACTGGTTATGTTATTAACAGTCCTGAAGACTCTAGTGTCACTAGACTGGTTATGTGTTGTTAACAGTCCTGAGAGACTAGTTCACTAGACTGGTTATGTTGTTAACAGTCCTGAGAGACTAGTTCACTAGAATAGTTATGTTGTTCACAGTCCTGAAGAGACTAGTTCACTAGACTGGTTATGTTGTTAACAGTCCTGAAGAGACTAGTTCACTAGAATGGTTGTTGTTAACAGTCCTGAGAGACTAGTTCACTAGACTGGTTATGTTGTTAACAGTCCTGAGAGACTAGTTCACTAGACTGGTTATGTTATTAACAGTCCTGAAGAGACTAGTTCACTAGACTGGTTATGTTATTAACAGTCCTGAGAGACTAGTTCACTAGACTGGTTATGTTATTAACAGTCCTGAAGAGACTCTTGGTTTCACTAGACTGGTTATGTTATTAACAGTCCTGAAGAGACTAATTCACTAGACTGGTTATGTTATTAACAGTCCTGAAGAGACTAGTTCACTAGACTGGTTAACAGTCCTGAAGAGACTAGTTCACTAGACTGGTTGATGTGTTACTGGTTACAGTCCTGAAGAGACTGTTATTAACAGTCCTGAAGAGACTAGTTCACTAGACTGGTTATGTTATTAACAGTCCTGAAGAGACTAGTTCACTAGACTGGTTAACAGTCCTGAAGAGACTAGTTCACTAGACTGGTTATGTTGTTAACAGTCCTGAGAGACTAGTTCACTAGACTAGTTATGTTATTAACAGTCCTGAAGAGACTAGTTCACTAGGCTGGTTATGTTATTAACAGTCCTGAAGAGACTAGTTCACTCTGGTTATGTTGTTAACAGTCCTGAAGAGACTAGTTCACGAGACTGGTTATGTTATTAACAGTCCTGAAGTGACTAGTTCACTAGACTGGTTAACAGTCCTGAGAGACTAGTTCACTAGACTGGTTATGTTGTTAACAGTCCTGAGAGACTAGTTCACTAGAATAGTTATGTTGTTAACAGTCCTGAAGAGACTAGTTCACTAGAATAGTTATGTTGTTAACAGTCCTGAGAGACTAGTTCACTAGAATAGTTATGTTGTTAACAGTCCTGAAGAGACTAGTTCACTAGACTGGTTATGTTGTTAACAGTCCTGAAGAGACTAGTTCACTAGAATGGTTATGTTGTTAACAGTCCTGAGAGACTAGTTCACTAGACTGGTTAACAGTCCTGAAGAGACTAGTTCACTAGACTGGTTATGTTGTTAACAGTCCTGAAGAGACTAGTTCACTAGACTGGTTATGTTATTAACAGTCCTGAAGAGACTAGTTCACTAGACTGGTTATGTTATTAACAGTCCTGAAGAGACTAGTTCACTAGACTGGTTATGTTATTAACAGTCCTGAAGAGACTAGTTCACTAGACTGGTTATGTTATTAACAGTCCTGAAGAGACTAGTTCACGAGACTGGTTATGTTTCCTACAGTAGAAAGGAAAAGGCTAATCAATGGTGAATTTACTGTGACCTTTTCAGAGAGCCGATGCATTACAGACCTGATGCATAATCAATTGATGAAAGGGAAATATAAAGCAGTCTAAATAGACTTCAACGGCGGCCATTTTAAATCCGCAGATTCTCCCTCTACCCGATTAGTGTCTGAGACGCTTGGTGTTAGCTCTGTGTTGTTTATGTCTGTGACTCTTGGTGTTAGCTCTGTGTTGTTTATGTCTGAGACTCTTGGTGTTCGCTCTGTGTTGTTTATGTCTGAGACTCTTGGTGTTAGCTCTGTGTTGTTTATGTCTGAGACTCTTGGTGTTCGCTCTGTGTTGTTTATGTCTGAGACTCTTGGTGTTAGCTCTGTGTTGTTTATGTCTGAGACTCTTGGTGTTAGCTCTGTGTTGTTTATGTCTGAGACTCTTGGTGTTAGCTCTGTGTTGTTTATGTCTGAGACTCTTGGTGTTAGCTCTGTGTTGTTTATGTCTGAGACTCTTGGTGTTAGCTCTGTGTTGTTTATGTCTGAGACTCTTGGTGTTAGCTCTGTGTTGTTTATGTCTGAGACTCTTGGTGTTAGCTCTGTGTTGTTTATGTCTGAGACTCTTGGTGTTAGCTCTGTGTTGTTTATGTCTGAGACTCTTGGTGTTAGCTCTGTGTTGTTTATGTCTGAGACTCTTGGTGTTAGCTCTGTGTTGTTTATGTCTGAGACTCTTGGTGTTCGCTCTGTGTTGTTTATGTCTGAGACTCTTGGTGTTAGCTCTGTGTTGTTTATGTCTGAGACTCTTGGTGTTAGCTCTGTGTTGTTTATGTCTGAGACTCTTGGTGTTCGCTCTGTGTTGTTTATGTCTGAGACTCTTGGTGTTAGCTCTGTGTTGTTTATGTCTGAGACTCTTGGTGTTAGCTCTGTGTTGTTTATGTCTGTGACTCTTAGTGTTAGCTCTGTGTTGTTTATGTCTGAGACTCTTGGTGTTAGCTCTGTGTTGTTTATGTCTGAGACTTTGGTGTTAGCTCTGTGTTGTTTATGTCTGAGACTCTTGGTGTTAGCTCTGTGTTGTTTATGTCTGTGACTCTTAGTGTTAGCTCTGTGTTGTTTATGTCTGTGACTCTTGGTGTTAGCTCTGTATTGTTTATGTCTGAGACTCTTGGTGTTCGCTCTGTGTTGTTTATGTCTGAGACTCTTGGTGTTCGCTCTGTGTTGTTTATGTCTGAGACTCTTGGTGTTAGCTCTGTGCTGTTTATGTCTGTGACTCTTGGTGGGTCCCTCTGTGTTGTTTATGTTAAGCTCTACACGATTGGTGGGTCCCCTTCGAACGTTAAGCTCTTGGATTGGTGGGTCCCCTCTGAACGGTTAAGCTCTACACGATTGGTGGGTCCCTCTTCGTTGTTTACGGTTAAGACTCTTTGGTGGGTCCCTCTTCGGAACGGTTATGCTCTACACGATTGGTGGGTCCCCCTTCGGAACGGTTAAGCTCTTTTGGTGGGTCCCCTTCGAACGGTTAAGCTCTACACGATTGGTGGGTCCCCTTCGGAACTTAAGCTCTACACGATTGGTGGGTCCCCCTTCGAACGGTTAAGCTCTACACGATTGGTGGGTCCCCCTTCGAACGTTTAAGCTCTACACGATTGGTGGGTCCCCTTCGAACGGTTAAGCTCTACACGATTGGTGGGTCCCCTTCGAACGGTTAAGCTCTACACGATTGGTGGGTCCCCCTTCGAACGGTTAAGCTCTACACGATTGGTGGGTCCCCCTTCGGAACGGTTAAGCTCTACACGATTGGTGGGTCCCCCTTCGGAACGGTTAAGCTCTACACGATTGGTGGGTCCCCCTTCGAACGGTTAAGCTCTGATTGGTGGGTCCCCCTTCGGAACGGTTAAGCTCTACACGATTGGTGGGTCCTCCTTCGGGTTAAGCTCTACACGATTGGTGGGTCCCCTTCGGAACGGTTAAGCTCTACACGATTGGTGGGTCCCCCTTCGGAACTGTTAAGCTCTACACGATTGGTGGGTCCCCTTCGGAATGGTTAAGCTCTACACGATTGGTGGGTCCCCTTCGAACGGTTAAGCTCTACACGATTGGTGGGTCCCCTTCGGAACGGTTAAACTCTACACGATTGGTGGGTCCCACTTCGGAACGGTTAAGCTATCGAAGGCTAATGCGATTAGCATGAGGTTCTAAGTAACAAGAACTTTTCCCAGGACATAGACATGTCTGATATGGGCAGAAAGCTTAAATTCTAGTTTTTTTTATTTATTTTATTTTACCTTTATTTTACTAGGCAAGTCAGTTAAGAACAAATTCTTATTTTCAATGACGGCCTAGGAACAGTGGGTTAACTGCCTGTTCAGGGGCAGAACGACAGATTAGTACCTTGTCAGCTCAGGGATTCGAACTTGCAACCTTTCGATTACTAGTCCAACGCTCTAACAACTAGGCTACCCTGCCGCCCCAGTTAATCTAACTGCACTGTCCAATTTACAGTAGCTATTACAGTGAAAGAACGCCATGCTATTGTTTAAGGAGATAGAGCACAGTTATGAAGTTGAAAAGTTTTTAATATACCAATTAGGCACATTGGGCCAGTCTTGATAGAACAGTTTGAATAGAAATGCAATGGTTCTCTGGATCAGTCTAAAATGTTGCACATACAATGCTGCCATCTTGTGGCCAAAATCTAAATTGCACCTGGTCTGGAATAATACATTACGGCCTTTCTCTTGCATTTCGAAGATGATGGTACACAACAAAATACAACAAACATAAATGTTTTTTTATTTGTATTTGATCTAATTTGATATATTCTCCAACATTCGTTACACATTTCCACAAACTTCAAAGTGCTTCCTTTCAAATGGTATCAAGAATTTGCATATCCTTGCTTCAGGTCCTGAGATACAGGCAGTTAGATTTGGGTGTCATTTTAGGAGAAAATTGATTAAAGGGGCAGATCCTTAAGAGGTATATATAGCGAGAGAGAGAGAGAGAGAGATAGCGAGAGAGATGGCAGGGGAGAGAGAGCGAGAGAGATGGCAGGGGAGAGAGAGCGAGAGAGATGGCAGGGGAGAGAGAGAGAGAGATGGCAGGGGAGAGAGAGCGAGAGAGATGGCAGATGGCAGGGCGAGAGAGAGCGAGAGAGAGAGAGAGAGAGAGAGAGAGAGAGAGAGAGAGATAGCGAGAGAGATGGCAGGGGAAAGAGAGCGAGAGAGATGGCAGGGGAGAGAGAGCGAGAGAGAGAGAGAGAGAGAGATAGCGAGAGAGATGGTAGGGGAGAGAGAGCGAGAGAGAGAGAGAGATAGCGAGAGAGATGGCAGGGGAGAGATAGCGAGAGAGATGGCAGGGGAGAGATAGCGAGAGAGATGGCAGGGGAGAGATAGCGAGAGAGATGGCAGGGGAGAGAGAGCGAGAGAGAGAGAGAGATAGCGAGAGAGATGGCAGGGGAGAGATAGCGAGAGAGATGGCAGGGAGAGAGAGAGAGAGATAGCGAGAGAGATGGCAGGGGAGAGATAGCGAGAGAGATGGCAGGGGAGAGAGAGCGAGAGAGAGAGAGAGAGATAGCGAGAGAGATGGCAGGGGAGAGATAGCGAGAGAGATGGCAGGGGAGAGAGAGCGAGAGAGAGAGAGAGAGATAGCGAGAGAGATGGCAGGGAGAGATAGCGAGAGAGATGGCAGGGGAGAGAGAGAGAGAGAGAGAGATAGCGAGAGAGATGGCAGGGGAGAGATAGCGAGAGAGATGGCAGGGGAGAGATAGCGAGAGAGATGGCAGGGGAGAGATAGCGAGAGAGATGCCAGGGGAGAGAGAGAGAGAGAGAGAGAGAGAGAGAGAGATAGCGAGAGAGATGGCAGGGAGAGATAGCGAGAGAGATGGCAGGGGAGAGAGAGCGAGAGAGATGGCAGGGGAGAGATAGCGAGAGAGATGGCAGGGGAGAGAGAGCGAGAGAGAGAGAGAGAGCGAGA
>NW_026290770.1:187500-212500 GCF_023373465.1 Oncorhynchus keta | reverse complement strand
CTTCTCCCTCTCTCCTCCCTTCTCCCTCTCTCCTCCCTTCTCCCTCCCTTCTCCCTTCTCCCTCTCTCATCCCTTCTCCCTCTACTCCTCCCTCTCTCCTCCCTCTATCCTCCCTCTCCTCCTCCCTCTATCCTCCCTCATCCCCCTCTCGTTCTCTTTATGGCTGCTGTTGGATGACATTTCCTGTCCCCCTTTTTATATCACCAGGAGAATTAGTAAACATAAATGTTGAAACTGCTTAGGCTTAAATTGACGAGGCCTCGAGTAATGGCTTGAAAAGCTCTTCCTCCTTCCCTATAATCGTCCATCAAAATGGGAGATATAAAATCCTAACAACCGGCAAAACTTTTTCTCAGCCGACAATATATCTTTGTGACAAAGCACACTCTGCTCATCTGACAGCGAGAGAGAGAGAGGAGACCGTTAGTCACAACATCTACTCCAACACTATCTGCTCTGCTGACAGAGAGAGGAGACCGTTAGTCACCAAACACACAGTCACAACATCTACTCCAACACGATCTGCTCTTCTGACAGAGAGAGGAGACCGTTAGTCACAACATCTACTCCAACACGATCTGCTCTTCTGACAGAGAGAGGAGACCGTTAGTCACAACATCTACTCCAACACTATCTGCTCTTCTGACAGAGAGAGGAGACCGTTAGTCACAACATCTACTCCAACACTATCTGCTCTTCAGACAGAGAGAGGAGACCATTAGTCACAACATCTACTTAAACACTATCTGCTCTGCTGACAGAGAGCGGAGACCGTTAGTCACAACATCTACTCCAACACTATCTGCTCTTCAGACAGAGAGAGGAGACCATTAGTCACAACATCTACTCCAACACTATCTGCTCTTCAGACAGAGAGAGGAGACCATTAGTCACAACATCTACTTAAACACTATCTGCTCTTCTGACAGAGAGAGGAGACCGTTAGTCACAACATCTACTTCAACACTATCTGCTCTGCTGCCAGAGAGAGGAGACCGTTAGTCACAACATCTACTCCAACACTATCTGCTCTTCTGACAGAGAGAGGAGACCGTTAGTCACAACATCTACTCCAACACTATCTGCTCTGCTGACAGAGAGAGGAGACCGTTAGTCACAACATCTACTCAAACACTATCTGCTCTGCTGACAGAGAGAGGAGGCCGTTAGTCACAACATCTACTCCAACACTATCTGCTCTGCTGACAGAGAGAGGAGACCATTGGTCACAACATCTACTCCAACACTATCTGCTCTTCTTTACAATCCCAGGTCTTTATCTTCCACGTTTCCTTGTCAGCGTTTCAGAAAGTGAACCAAACATCTAACTTTGTCCTTTGTTTTGTAATCCAGCTGATCGGATGTCAATGTTTTTTGTTCGTAATTCTTCAAGCACCAGAAAATATAACCTTCCGATTAAAGGCAGCTCTAATTCTAACCAATGGAAATAAAAACTTGAATCTGGTGTAAAACGACAATATCAGGCTCTGTCTGCATCTCAAATGGGACCTTACTCACTACGTAGTGCACTACCCTATGGCTAGGGCCCTATAACACCTTACTCCCTACCTAGTGCACTACCCTATGACTAGGGCCCTATAACACCTTACTCCCTACGTAGTGCACTACCCTATGACTAGGGCCCTATAACACCTTACTCCCTACGTAGTGCACTACCCTATGGCTAGGGCCCTATAACACCTTACTCCCTACGTAGTGCACTACCCTATGACTAGGGCCCTATAACACCTTACTCCCTACCTAGTGCACTACCCTATGACTAGGGCTCTATAACACCTTATTCACTACGTAGTGCACTATCCTATGGCTAGGGCCCATAGGTACTACATGGGGAAATGGCACCTTACTCCCTACATAGGGACTATACTACTTTAGACCAGGGCCCTATAACACCTTACTCCCTACGTAGTGCACTACCCTATGGCTAGGGCCCATAGGGACCATATGGGGAATAGGGTGCCCTATAACACCTTACTCCCTACGTAGTGCACTATCCTATGGCTAGGGCCCATAGGGACTACATGGGGAAATGACACCTTACTCCCTACGTAGTGCACTACCCTATGACTAGGGCCCATAGATGGGGAATAGGGTGCCAATTGGAACTATAATGGGAATAGGGTGCCACTACCCTATGGCTAGGGCCCATGGGGACTAAATGGGGAATAGGGTGCCATATGGAATATATAGGGAATAGGGTGCCATATGGAATATATATAGGGAATAGGGTGCCATATGGAATATATATAGGAAACAGGGTGCCATTTGGAACTATATAGGGAATAGGGTGCCATTTGGAACTATATAGGGAATAGGGTGCCATTTGGAACTATATAGGGAATAGGGTGCCATTTGGAACTATATAGGGTGCTATTTGGGAATCTTCCTCTATGTAGGCACACAGTGCACTACCTACGACCAGCAGATGCATTTGACTTCCTGTTACTCATCATGAAGGACCTGGAAGAAAAGCATCAGCTGATGTTCGTATCTATGATGGAGAACAAAACAACTGCAGCTCTATGATGGAGATCAAACCAACTGCAGCTCTATGATGGAGAACAAAACAACTGCAGCTCTATGATGGAGAACAAACCAACTGCAGCTCTATGATGGAGAACAAAACAACTGCAGCTCTATGATGGAGAACAAAACAACTGCAGCTCTATGATGGAGAACAAACCAACTGCAGCTCTATGATGGAGATCAAACCAACTGCAGCTCTATGATGGAGAACAAACCAACTGCAGCTCTATGATGGAGAACAAAACAACTGCAGCTCTATGATGGAGAACAAAACAACTGCAGCTCTATGATGGAGAACAAAACAACTGCAGCTCTATGATGGAGATCAAAACAACTGCAGCTCTATGATGGAGAACAAAACAACTGCAGCTCTATGATGGAGAACAAAACAACTGCAGCTCTATGATGGAGAACAAAACAACTGCAGCTCTATGATGGAGATCAAACCAACTGCAGCTCTATGATGGAGAAACCAACTGCAGCTCTATGATGGAGAACAAACCAACTGCAGCTCTATGATGGAGATCAAAACAACTGCAGCTCTATGATGGAGGACAAAACAACTGCAGCTCTATGATGGAGAAACCAACTGCAGCTCTATGATGGAGAACAAAACATCTGCAGCTCTATGATGGAGAAACCAACTGCAGCTCTATGATGGAGAAACCAACTGCAGCTCTATGATGGAGAACAAAACAACTGCAGCTCTATGATGGAGAACAAAACAACTGCAGCTCTATGATGGAGAACAAACCAACTGCAGCTCTATGATGGAGATCAAACCAACTGCAGCTCTATGATGGAGAACAAACCAACTGCAGCTCTATGATGGAGAACAAACCAACTGCAGCTCTATGATGGAGAACAAACCAACTGCAGCTCTATGATGGAGATCAAAACAACTGCAGCTCTATGATGGAGAACAAAACAACTGCAGCTCTATGATGGAGAACAAAACAACTGCAGCTCTATGATGGAGAACAAACCAACTGCAGCTCTATGATGGAGATCAAACCAACTGCAGCTCTATGATGGAGATCAAACCAACTGCAGCTCTATGATGGAGAACAAAACAACTGCAGCTCTATGATGGAGAACAAAACAACTGCAGCTCTATGATGGAGAACAAACCAACTGCAGCTCTATGATGGAGAACAAAACAACTGCAGCTCTATGATGGAGATCAAACCAACTGCAGCTCTATGATGGAGAAACCAACTGCAGCTCTATGATGGAGAAACCAACTGCAGCTCTATGATGGAGAACAAAACAACTGCAGCTCTATGATGGAGAACAAAACAACTGCAGCTCTATGATGGAGAACAAACCAACTGCAGCTCTATGATGGAGAAACCAACTGCAGCTCTATGATGGAGAAACCAACTGCAGCTCTATGATGGAGAACAAAACAACTGCAGCTCTATGATGGAGAACAAAACAACTGCAGCTCTATGATGGAGAAACCAACTGCAGCTCTATGATGGAGAAACCAACTGCAGCTCTATGATGGAGAAACCAACTGCAGCTCTATGATGGAGAAACCAACTGCAGCTCTATGATGGAGAAACCAACTGCAGCTCTATGATGGAGAACAAAACAACTGCAGCTCTATGATGGAGATCAAAACAACTGCAGCTCTATGATGGAGAACAAAACAACTGCAGCTCTATGATGGAGAACAAAACAACTGCAGCTCTATGATGGAGAACAAAACAACTGCAGCTCTATGATGGAGAAACCAACTGCAGCTCTATGATGGAGAACAAAACAACTGCAGCTCTATGATGGAGAACAAAACAACTGCAGCTCTATGATGGAGAACAAAACAACTGCAGCTCTATGATGGAGAACAAAACAACTGCAGCTCTATGATGGAGAACAAAACAACTGCAGCTCTATGATGGAGAACAAAACAACTGCAGCTCTATGATGGAGAAACCAACTGCAGCTCTATGATGGAGAAACCAACTGCAGCTCTATGATGGAGAACAAAACAACTGCAGCTCTATGATGGAGAACAAACCAACTGCAGCTCTATGATGGAGAACAAACCAACTGCAGCTCTATGATGGAGAAACCAACTGCAGCTCTATGATGGAGAACAAAACAACTGCAGCTCTATGATGGAGAAACCAACTGCAGCTCTATGATGGAGAACAAAACAACTGCAGCTCTATGATGGAGAACAAACCAACTGCAGCTCTATGATGGAGAACAAACCAACTGCAGCTCTATGATGGAGAACACAAAAACTGCAGCTCTCAACAACAAACTCAGCTAACCTTGTGTATAAGTCCACAATAGCACCCTATTCCCTATATAGTGCGCAACTTTAGACCAGAGTCCTATGGCACCCTATTCCCTACATAGTACACTACTTTAGACCAGGGCCCTATAACACCCTATTCCCTACATAGTACACTACTTTAGACCCTATTCAGTACACTACTTTAGACCAGGGCCCAATAACACCCTATTCCCTATATAGTGCACTACTTTAGACCAGAGCCCTATAGAACCCTATTCCCTGCATAGTGCACAACTTTAGACCAGAGTCCTATAGAACCCTATTCCCTATATAGTGCACTACTTTAGACCAGGGCCCTATAACACCCTATTCCCTACATAGTACACTACTTTAGACCCTATTCAGTACACTACTTTAGACCAGGGCCCAATAACACCCTATTCCCTACACAGTACACTACTTTAGACCAGGGCCCTATAACACCCTATTCCCTACACAGTACACTACTTTAGACCAGGGCCCTATAACACCCTATTCCCTACATAGTACACTACTTTAGACCCTATTCAGTACACTACTTTAGACCAGGGCCCAATAACACCCTATTCCCTACACAGTACACTACTTTAGACCAGGGCCCTATAACACCCTATTCCCTACACAGTACACTACTTTAGACCAGGGCCCTATAACACCCTATTCCCTACACAGTACACTACTTTAGACCAGGGCCCAATAACACCCTATTCCCTACACAGTACACTACTTTAGACCAGGGCCCAATAACACCCTATTCCCTACACAGTACACTACTTTAGACCAGGGCCCAATAACACCCTATTCCCTACACAGTACACTACTTTAGACCAGGGCCCTATAACACCCTATTCCCTACACAGTACACTACTTTAGACCAGGGCCCTATAACACCCTATTCCCTACACAGTGCACTACTTTAGACCAGGGCCCTATAACACCCTATTCCCTACACAGTGCACTACTTTAGACCAGGGCCCTATAACACCCTATTCCCTACACAGTACACTACTTTAGACCAGGGCCCAATAACACCCTATTCCCTACACAGTACACTACTTTAGACCAGGGCCCTATAACACCCTATTCCCTACACAGTGCACTACTTTAGACCAGGGCCCTATAACACCCTATTCCCTACACAGTGCACTACTTTAGACCAGGGCCCTATAACACCCTATTCCCTACACAGTACACTACTTTAGACCAGGGCCCTATAACACCCTATTCCCTACACTGTACACTACTTTAGACCAGGGCCCTATAACACCCTATTCCCTACACAGTGCACTACTTTAGACCAGGGCCCTATAACACCCTATTCCCTACACAGTGCACTACTTTAGACCAGGGCCCTATAACACCCTATTCCCTACACAGTGCACTACTTTAGACCAGGGCCCTATAACACCCTATTCCCTACACAGTACACTACTTTAGACCAGGGCCCAATAACACCCTATTCCCTACACAGTACACTACTTTAGACCAGGGCCCTATAACACCCTATTCCCTACACAGTACACTACTTTAGACCAGGGCCCTATAACACCCTATTCCCTACACAGTACACTACTTTAGACCAGGGCCCTATAACACCCTATTCCCTACACAGTACACTACTTTAGACCAGGGCCCAATAACACCCTATTCCCTACACAGTGCACTACATTAGACCAGGGCCCTATAACACCCTATTCCCTACACAGTGCACTACTTTAGACCAGGGCCCTATAACACCCTATTCCCTACACAGTGCACTACTTTAGACCAGGGCCCTATAACACCCTATTCCCTACACAGTACACTACTTTAGACCAGGGCCCTATAACACCCTATTCCCTACACAGTACACTACTTTAGACCAGGGCCCAATAACACCCTATTCCCTACACAGTACACTACTTTAGACCAGGGCCCAATAACACCCTATTCCCTACACAGTACACTACTTTAGACCAGGGCCCTATAACACCCTATTCCCTACACAGTACACTACTTTAGACCAGGGCCCTATAACACCCTATTCCCTACACAGTACACTACTTTAGACCAGGGCCCTATAACACCCTATTCCCTACACAGTGCACTACTTTAGACCAGGGCCCTATAACACCCTATTCCCTACACAGTACACTACTTTAGACCAGGGCCCAATAACACCCTATTCCCTACACAGTACACTACTTTAGACCAGGGCCCTATAACACCCTATTCCCTACACAGTGCACTACTTTAGACCAGGGCCCTATAACACCCTATTCCCTACACAGTGCACTACTTTAGACCAGGGCCCTATAACACCCTATTCCCTACACAGTACACTACTTTAGACCAGGGCCCTATAACACCCTATTCCCTACACTGTACACTACTTTAGACCAGGGCCCTATAACACCCTATTCCCTACACAGTGCACTACTTTAGACCAGGGCCCTATAACACCCTATTCCCTACACAGTGCACTACTTTAGACCAGGGCCCTATAACACCCTATTCCCTACACAGTGCACTACTTTAGACCAGGGCCCTATAACACCCTATTCCCTACACAGTACACTACTTTAGACCAGGGCCCAATAACACCCTATTCCCTACACAGTACACTACTTTAGACCAGGGCCCTATAACACCCTATTCCCTACACAGTACACTACTTTAGACCAGGGCCCTATAACACCCTATTCCCTACACAGTGCACTACTTTAGACCAGAGCCCTATAGCACCCTATTCCCTATATAGTACACTACTTTAGACCAGAGCCCTATAACATCCTATTCCCTATACAGTGCACTACTTTAGACCAGGGCCCTATAACACCCTATTCCCTACACAGTGCACTACTTTAGACCAGGGCCCTATAACACCCTATTCCCTACACAGTGCACTACTTTAGACCAGGGCCCTATAACACCCTATTCCCTACACAGTGCACTACTTTAGACCAGGGCCCTATAACACCCTATTCCCTACACAGTACACTACTTTAGACCAGGGCCCAATAACACCCTATTCCCTACACAGTACACTACTTTAGACCAGGGCCCAATAACACCCTATTCCCTACACAGTACACTACTTTAGACCAGAGCCCTATAGAACCCTATTCCCTATATAGTGCACTACTTTAGACCAGGGCCCAATAACACCCTATTCCCTACATAGTACACTACTTTAGACCAGGGCCCAATAACACCCTATTCCCTACACAGTGCACTACTTTAGACCAGGGCCCTATAACACCCTATTCCCTACATAGTGCACTACTTTAGACCAGGGCCCTATAACACCCTATTCCTTACACAGTACACTACATTAGACCAGGGCCCAATAACACCCTATTCCCTACACAGTGCACTACTTTAGACCAGGGCCCAATAACACCCTATTCCCTACATAGTGCACTACTTTAGACCAGGGCCCAATAACACCCTATTCCCTACACAGTACACTACTTTAGACCAGGGCCCAATAACACCCTATTCCCTACACAGTACACTACTTTAGACCAGGGCCCTATAACACCCTATTCCCTACACAGTACACTACTTTAGACCAGGGCCCAATAACACCCTATTCCCTACACAGTACACTACTTTAGACCAGGGCCCAATAACACCCTATTCCCTACACAGTACACTACTTTAGACCAGGGCCCTATAACACCCTATTCCCTACACAGTACACTACTTTAGACCAGGGCCCTATAACACCCTATTCCCTACACAGTACACTACTTTAGACCAGGGCCCAATAACACCCTATTCCCTACACAGTACACTACTTTAGACCAGGGCCCAATAACACCCTATTCCCTACACAGTACACTACTTTAGACCAGGGCCCAATAACACCCTATTCCCTACACAGTGCACTACTTTAGACCAGGGCCCATAGGGCTCAGTAGTATTTATATTTGTCCTAAATGAACTTGTTTTTCAAAAGGGAAACAGCAGATGTTTACATCAAACCAGCGTTTTAATATCTGGTGGAACATAAAAGGTATATTCATGTTACGACAGACTAAATGGTAAAACACATCCCAGTTTTTCCTGCGCTATAAAGGACTGAACAGACTGGCAATAGGGCCATTTGGACAAATTCCAGACGGGCTGGTCCATCTGTAGCACAGTAGGCCGGGACGGGCTGGTCCATCTGTAGCACAGTAGGCCGGGAAGGGCTGGTCCATCTGTAGCACAGTAGGCCGGGACGGGCTGGTCCATCTGTAGCACAGTAGGCCGGGACGGGCTGGTCCATCTGTAGCACAGTAGGCCGGGACGGGCTGGTCCATCTGTAGCACAGTAGGCCGGGACGGGCTGGTCCATCTGTAGCACAGTAGGCCGGGACGGGCTGGTCCATCTGTAGCACAGTAGGCCGGGACGGGCTGGTCCATCTGTAGCACAGTAGGCCGTGACGGGCTGGTCCATCTGTAGCACAGTAGGCCGGGAAGGGCTGGTCCATCTGTAGCACAGTAGGCCGGGAAGGGCTGGTCCATCTGTAGCACAGTAGGCCGGGACGGGCTGGTCCATCTGTAGCACAGTAGGCCGGGAAGGGCTGGTCCATCTGTAGCACAGTAGGCAGGGACGGGCTGGTCCATCTGTAGCACAGTAGGCCGGGACGGGCTGGTCCATCTGTAGCACAGTAGGCCGGGACGGGCTGGTCCATCTGTAGCACAGTAGGCAGGGAAGGGCTGGTCCATCTGTAGCACAGTAGGCAGGGAAGGGCTGGTCCATCTGTAGCACAGTAGGCCGGGAAGGGCTGGTCCATCTGTAGCACAGTAGGCAGGGACGGGCTGGTCCATCTGTAGCACAGTAGGCAGGGAAGGGCTGGTCCATCTGTAGCACAGTAGGCCGGGAAGGGCTGGTCCATCTGTAGCACAGTAGGCAGGGACGGGCTGGTCCATCTGTAGCACAGTAGGCCGGGACGGGCTGGTCCATCTGTAGCACAGTAGGCCGGGACGGGCTGGTCCATCTGTAGCACAGTAGGCAGGGAAGGGCTGGTCCATCTGTAGCACAGTAGGCAGGGAAGGGCTGGTCCATCTGTAGCACAGTAGGCCGGGAAGGGCTGGTCCATCTGTAGCACAGTAGGCAGGGACGGGCTGGTCCATCTGTAGCACAGTAGGCAGGGAAGGGCTGGTCCATCTGTAGCACAGTAGGCCGGGACGGGCTGGTCCATCTGTAGCACAGTAGGCCGGGACGGGCTGGTCCATCTGTAGCACAGTAGGCCGGGACGAGCTGGTCCATCTGTAGCACAGTAGGCCGGGACGGGCTGGTCCATCTGTAGCACAGTAGGCCGTGACGGGCTGGTCCATCTGTAGCACAGTAGGCCGGGAAGGGCTGGTCCATCTGTAGCACAGTAGGCAGGGACGGGCTGGTCCATCTGTAGCACAGTAGGCCGGGACGGGCTGGTCCATCTGTAGCACAGTAGGCCGGGACGGGCTGGTCCATCTGTAGCACAGTAGGCAGGGAAGGGCTGGTCCATCTGTAGCACAGTAGGCCGGGGCGGGCTGGTCCATCTGTAGCACAGTAGGCCGGGGCGGGCTGGTCCATCTGTAGCACAGTAGGCCGTGACGGGCTGGTCCATCTGTAGCACAGTAGGCCGGGAACTCAGCGTCTACAGAGTCGACGTCGGTTCAAATCCCACCTACTGCCCCTTGACACAACCTCCCTCTCTCCTACCCTCCTCCTCTCCTCCCCTCCTCCCCTTCTCTCCTCCCCTCCTCCCCTCCTCCTCTCCTCTCCTCCCCTCCTCCCCTTCTCTCCTCCCCTCCTCCCCTCCTCCTCTCCTCTCCTCCCCTCCTCTCCTCCCCTCCTCCCCTCACCACCACTCTAACTAATGAGTTGCTGTAAATGAGAGGGTTTGACAGTGTTTGTCCCGGTGGTGACGACAAGACCAGCCAAGGTGCCCCCTCTCTCTTTCTCACACACACACACGCACGCACGCACGCACGCACGCACGCACGCACGCACACACGCACGCACGCACGCACACACACACACACACACACACACACACACACACACACACACACACACACACACACACACACACACACACACACACACAGTGTGTGACTGGCTCTGAGTAGAGTAGGGCTGAATATTGATACTTCATACATCAGCTGCTTACCCTCCCATATGGCTACGCCTCCCTGACCAGCCGGCTGGCTGACCTCCCGTCCCCTCTCCTCTCCTCTCCTCTCCTCTCCTCTCCTCTCCTCTCCTCTCCTCTCCTCTCCTCTCCTCTCCTCTCCTCTCCTCTCCTCTCCTCTCCTCTCCTCTCCTCTCTCTCTCTCTCTCTACTTCCTCCCCATTGGCCCATCTGAACCTCTCTCTCTCTCTACTTCCTCCCCATTGGCCCATCTGAACCTCTCTCTCTCTCTACTTCCTCCCCATTGGCCCATCTGAGCCTCTCTCTCTCTCTCTACTTCCTCCCCATTGGCCCATCTGACCCTCTCTCTCTCTCTCTACTTCCTCCCCCTTGGCCCATCTGAACCTCTCTCTCTCTCTCTACTTCCTCCCCATTGGCCCATCTGAACCTCTCTCTCTCTCTACTTCCTCCCCATTGGCCCATCTGAACCTCTCTCTCTCTCTCTACTTCCTCCCCATTGGCCCATCTGAACCTCTCTCTCTCTCTACTTCCTCCCCATTGGCCCATCTGAACCTCTCTCTCTCTCTCCTTCCTCCCCATTGGCCCATCTGAACCTCTCTCTCTCTCTACTTCCTCCCCATTGGCCCATCTGAACCTCTCTCTCTCTCTCTACTTCCTCCCCATTGGCCCATCTGAACCTCTCTCTCTCTCTCTACTTCCTCCCCATTGGCCCATCTGAACCTCTCTCTCTCTCTCTACTTCCTCCCCATTGGCCCATCTGAACCTCTCTCTCTCTCTACTTCCTCCCCATTGGCCCATCTGAACCTCTCTCTCTCTCTCTACTTCCTCCCCATTGGCCCATCTGAACCTCTCTCTCTCTCTACTTCCTCCCCATTGGCCCATCTGAACCTCTCTCTCTCTCTCTACTTCCTCCCCATTGGCCCATCTGAACCTCTCTCTCTCTCTACTTCCTCCCCATTGGCCCATCTGAACCTCTCTCTCTCTCTCTACTTCCTCCCCATTGGCCCATCTGAACCTCTCTCTCTCTCTACTTCCTCCCCATTGGCCCATCTGAACCTCTCTCTCTCTCTCTACTTCCTCCCCATTGGCCCATCTGAACCTCTCTCTCTCTCTACTTCCTCCCCATTGGCCCATCTGAACCTCTCTCTCTCTCTACTTCCTCCCCATTGGCCCATCTGAACCTCTCTCTCTCTCTACTTCCTCCCCATTGGCTCCTCTGAACCTCTCTCTCTCTCTACTTCCTCCCCATTGGCCCATCTGAACCTCTCTCTCTCTCTACTTCCTCCCCATTGGCCCATCTGAACCTCTCTCTCTCTCTACTTCCTCCCCATTGGCCCATCTGAACCTCTCTCTCTCTCTACTTCCTCCCCATTGGCCCATCTGAACCTCTCTCTCTCTCTACTTCCTCCCCATTGGCCCATCTGAACCTCTCTCTCTCCCTACTTCCTCCCCATTGGCCCATCTGAACCTCTCTCTCTCTCTACTTCCTCCCCATTGGCCCATCTGAACCTCTCTCTCTCTCTACTTCCTCCCCATTGGCCCATCTGAACCTCTCTCTCTCTCTACTTCCTCCCCATTGGCCCATCTGAACCTCTCTCTCTCTCTACTTCCTCCCCATTGGCCCATCTGAACCTCTCTCTCTCTCTACTTCCTCCCCATTGGCTCCTCTGAACCTCTCCATCCCACAAGCCCCTCCAGATTTACCAATGCCCTCGTTCCCACCAACCTTGACTCAATGTTACATCTGGAGCAGAGGCAGAGCCACACACAACCCCCACCACCACAGACGGCCCCTTGGTTTACAGAGAGTCACACACAACCCCACCATCCACAGACGGCCCCTTGGTTTACAGAGAGTCACACACAACCCCCACCATCCACAGACGGCCCCTTGGTTTACAGAGAGTCACACAACCCCCCACCACCACAGACGGCCCCTTGGTTTACAGAGAGTCACACACAACCCCCACCATCCACAGACGGCCCCTTGGTTTACAGAGCCACACACAACCCCCACCATCCACAGACGGCCCCTTGGTTTACAGAGCCACACACAACCCCCACCATCCCACAGACGGCCCCTTGATTTACAGAGAGTCACACAACCCCCACCATCCCACAGACGGCCCCTTGGTTTACAGAGCCACACACAACCCCCACCATCCACAGACGGCCCCTTGATTTACAGAGAGTCACACAACCCCCACCATCCCACAGACGGCCCCTTGATTTACAGAGAGTCACACAACCCCCACCATCCCACAGACGGCCCCTTGATTTACAGAGAGTCACACAACCCCCACCATCCACAGACGGCCCCTTGATTTACAGAGAGTCACACAACCCCCACCATCCACAGACGGCCCCTTGATTTACAGAGAGTCACACACAACCCCCACCATCCCACAGACGGCCCCTTGATTTACAGAGAGTCACACAACCCCCACCATCCACAGACGGCCCCTTGATTTACAGAGAGTCACACACAACCCCCACCATCCCACAGACGGCCCCTTGATTTACAGAGAGTCACACACAACCCCACCATCCACAGACGGCCCCTTGATTTACAGAGAGTCACACACAACCCCCACCATCCACAGACGGCCCCTTGATTTACAGAGAGTCACACAACCCCCACCATCCCACAGACGGCCCCTACATGGTGGTGGAGGTGTGTGTGTGTGTGTGTGTGTGTGTGTGTGTGTGTGTGTGTGTGTGTGTGTGTGTGTGTGTGTGTGTGTGTGTGTGTGTGTGTGTGTGTGTGTGTTGCTCTGCTTAGTTACAGTGTGTAGAGGGGCTGATGCTGGGTGTGTGTGTGTGTGTGTGTGTGTGTGTGTGTGTGTGTGTGTGTGTGTGTGTGTGTGTGTGTGTGTGTGTGTGTGTGTGTGTGTGTGTGTGTGTGTGGCTCTGCTTAGTTACAGTGTGTAGAGGGGCTGATGCTGGGTGTGTGTGTGTGTGTGTGTGTGTGTGTGTGTGTGTGTGTGTGTGTGTGTGTGTGTGTGTGTGTGTGTGTGTGTGGCTCTGCTTAGTTACAGTGTGTAGAGGGGCTGATGCTGGGTGTGTGTGTGTGTGTGTGTGTGTGTGTGTGTGTGTGTGTGTGTGTGTGTGTGTGTGTGTGTGTGTGTGTGTGTGTGTGTGTGTGTGTGGCTCTGCTTAGTTACAGTGTGTAGAGGGGCTGATGCTGGGTGTGTGTGTGTGTGTGTGTGTGTGTGTGTGTGTGTGTGTGTGTGTGTGTGTGTGTGTGTGTGTGTGTGTGTGTGTGTGTGTGTGTGTGTGTGTGTGTGTGTGTGTGTGTGGCTCTGCTTAGTTACAGTGTGTAGAGGGGCTGACGCTGGGGGTGTGTGAAGAGAAGGATGCTTTGCCTACATTGGGTTTGGGAGAGAACAGTTACAAGATGAGCAGAGTGAAGTGTGTGTGTGTGTGTGACTGCCTGGAGCAGACACTGGAGTCATGATGTCTGGAGACGCCCAGGAGGCCTGCTGCTGCTGGGCGCAGATGGACAGACATATGGACAGACTGATGGATGGACTGATGGAGGGACTGATGGACAGACTGATGGACAGACTGATGGACAGACTGATGGACAGACTGATGGAGGGACTGATGGACAGACTGATGGAGGGACTGATGGACAGACTGATGGAGGGACTGATGGACAGACTGATGGAGGGACTGATGGACAGACTGATGGAGGGACTGATGGAGGGACTGATGGACAGACTGATGGACTGATGGACAGACTGATGGACAGACTGATGGACAGACTGATGGATAGACAGATGGAGGGACTGATGGACAGTCTGATGGATAGACAGATGGAGGGAATGATGGACAGACTGATGGACAGACTGATGGATAGAAAGATGGAGGGACTGATGGACAGACAGATGGACAGACAGATGGAGGGACTGATGGACAGACTGATGGAGGGACTGATGGACAAACAGACAGATGGAGGAACTGATGGACAGACTGATGGATAGACAGATGGACAGACAGATGGATGGACTGATGGACAGACTGATGGAGGGACTGATGGAGGGGCTGGTGGACAGACTGATGGAGGGACTGATGGACAAACAGACAGATGGAGGAACTGATGGACAGACTGATGGATAGACAGATGGACAGACAGATGGAGGGACTGATGGACAGACAGATGGAGGGACTGATGGACAGACTGATGGAGGGACTGATGGACAGACTGATGGAGGGACTGATGGATAGACTGATGGAGGGACTGATGGACAGACTGATGGAGCGACTGATGGACAGACAGATGGACTGATGGACAGACTGATGGACTAATGGACAGACTGAACTGATGGAGGGACTGATGGACAGACTGATGGACAGACTGATGGAAAGACAGATGTAGGGACTCATGGACAGACTGATGGACAGACTGATGGACAGACTGATGGAAAGACAGATGGACAGACTGATGGACTGATGGACAGACTGATGGAGGGACTGATGGATAGACTGATGGAGGGACTGATGGACAGACTGATGGACAGACAGATGGAGGGACTGATGGACAGACTGATGCAGGGACTGATGGACAGACTGATGGAGGGACTGACTGACAGACTAATAGAGGGACTGATGGACAGACTTATGCAGGGACTAATGGACAGACTGATGGACAGACAGATGGAGGGATTGATGGTCAGACTGATGGACAGACTGATGCAGGGACTGATGGACAGACTGATGGAGGGACTGATGGAGGGACTGATGGACAGACTGATGGAGGGACTGATGGACAGACTGATGGAGGGACTGATGGACAGACTGATGGAGGGACTGATGGACAGACTGATGGAGCAACTGATGGACAGACTGATGGAGGGACTGATGGACAGACTGATGGACAGACTGATGGATAGACAGATGGACAGATGGACAGACAGATGGACAGACAGACGGATCAATTAGGACTGCAAAATTCCGGTAACTTTCCCCAAAATTCCCAGGTTTTCCAGAAATCCCGGTTGAACAGTTTCCTGCTTATCTTCTTGTGTTTCCAGGAATCTTCCAAACAGAATTGTTTTGGGAAACATGGGAATTTTAGGAAAGTTATGCAATTTTACGATGGACGGACGGATGGACGGACAGCTGGGATATCACACAGGCCGAGATATCCCTAATTAAAAAGAAATATCTTATTTTCCATGATTGAATTCTGGCCAGTGACTATAGTTTTACTCTAACTAGCAAAAGATATCCTTCATGTCACATCCTTCATGTTTCCACTCCCAGCTAAGAGACATTAAATGAAAGCTCATCGTATACAATGCCAGGACTGGCTCCGTGTTCTCCTGCCAACGTAGCAGCCATATGGTGTGGTTCCCATGGCGCTGTAACAGTAATCAAATCTAATCAAGTAGTGTTTACGATACTTACAGTATTATGGTCTGTCACAGACTCGTTGAAAGGCTTTACCGTGGGGCAGGTGCAGCACATCATACCGACCCTGGTCTTCTTCATCTGGTTTATGTTTTCACCAGGTATACGACAAGACCAACACCTGCTTGTCAAACATCTCACTTCAAAATCATGGGCATTAATATGGAGTTGGTCCTCCCCTTGCTGTTATAACAGCCTCTTCTGGGAAGGCTTTCCACTCGATGTTGGGACATTGCTGCTGGGACTTTCATTCAGCCAATAGAGCATTAGTGTGGTTGTGCGATTAGGCCTGGCTCGCAGTCGGCGTTCCAGTTCATCACAAAGTTGTTCGATGGGGTTGAGATCAGGGCACTATGCAGGCCAGTCAAGTTCTTCCACACCGATCTTGACAAACCATTTCTGTATGGGACTGGCTTTGTGCACGTGGGCATTGTCAAGCTGAAACAGGACGGGGCCTTTTCTCAGACTGTTGCCACAAAGTTGGAAGCACAGAATCACCTAGAATGTCATTGTATGCTGTAGCGTTAAGATTTTCTTTCACTGGAACTAAAGGGCCCAAACCATTAAAAACAGCCCCAGAACATTATTCATCCTCCACCAAACTTTACAGTTGGAACCATGCATTCGGGCAGGTAGCGAACGACAATTAAAGACAGCCCCAGAACATTATTCATCCTCCACCAAACTTTACAGTTGGAACCATGCATTCGGGCAGGTGGGTGTCTATATTAGTGTGTTTGGCCATCAGCAGATGAGAAGGGTGTCTATATTAGTGTGTTTGGCCATCAGCAGATGAGAAGGGTGTCTATATTAGTGTGTTTGGCCATCAGCAGATGAGAAGGGTGTCTATATTAGTGTTGTTTGGCCATCAGCAGATGAGAAGGGTGTCTATATTAGTGTTGTTTGGCCATCAGCAGATGAGAAGGGTGTCTATATTAGTGTTGTTTGGCCATCAGCAGATGAGAAGGGTGTCTATATTAGTGTGTTTGGCCATCAGCAGATGAGAAGGGTGTCTATATTAGTGTGTTTGGCCATCAGCAGATGAGAAGGGTGTCTATATTAGTGTGTTTGGCCATCAGCAGATGAGAAGGGTGTCTATATTAGTGTTGTTTGGCCATCAGCAGATGAGAAGGGTGTCTATATTAGTGTTGTTTGGCCATCAGCAGATGAGAAGGGTGTCTATATTAGTGTTGTTTGGCCATCAGCAGATGAGAAGGGTGTCTATATTAGTGTGTTTGGCCATCAGCAGATGAGAAGGGTGTCTATATTAGTGTGTTTGGCCATCAGCAGATGAGAAGGGTGTCTATATTAGTGTGTTTGGCCATCAGCAGATGAGAAGGGTGTCTATATTAGTGTGTTTGGCCATCAGCAGATGAGAAGAGTGTCTATATTAGTGTGTTTGGCCATCAGCAGATGAGAAGGGTGTCTTTATTAGTGTGTTTGGCCATCAGCAGATGAGAAGGGTGTCTATATTAGTGTGTTTGGCCATCAGCAGATGAGAAGGGTGTCTTTATTAGTGTGTTTGGCCATCAGCAGATGAGAAGGGTGTCTATATTAGTGTGTTTGGCCATCAGCAGATGAGTAGAGTGTCTGAGTGCAGGTGCAGACCTGACACCATATGCTCCTCTATCCGTCCGGAGCCAGAGAGCCGTTCACTAAACTGACAACAGACGCCACAGATGTTTGGCCTTATGAGGCTGGCAACACCGGCCAATCAACATCAGTGTTCTCACCACCCTAACGCCAAAGAGAGTGGCAGTGATTATTGCATCCCTTCCCCAGCTGATATCAGACCTGTCTAGGACACGTAACACTTCCCCAGCTGATATCAGACCTGTCTAGGACACATAACCCTTCACCCAGCTGATATCAGACCTGTCTCGGACACATAACACTTCCCCAGCTGATATCAGACCTGTCTAGGACACATAACCCTTCACCCAGCTGATATCAGACCTGTCTAGGACACATAACCCTTCACCCAGCTGATATCAGACCTGTCTAGGACACACTTCACCCAGCTGATATCAGACCTGTCTAGGACACGTAACACTTCCCCAGCTGATATCAGACCTGTCTAGGACACATAACACCCAGCTGATATCAGACCTGTCTAGGACACATAACCCTTCACCCAGCTGATATCAGACCTGTCTAGGACACATAACACTTCCCCAGCTGATATCAGACCTGTCTAGGACACATAACACTTCACCAGCTGATATCAGACCTGTCTAGGACACATAACACTTCCCCCAGCTGATATCAGACCTGTCTAGGACACATAACACTTCCCCAGCTGATATCAGACCTGTCTAGGACACATAACCCTTCACCCAGCTGATATCAGACCTGTCTAGGACACATAACCCTTCACCCAGCTGATATCAGACCTGTCTAGGACACATAACCCTTCACCAGCTGATATCAGACCTGTCTAGGACACATAACACTTCCCCAGCTGATATCAGACCTGTCTAGGACACATAACACTTCCCCCAGCTGATATGAGACACAGAAACAATCATTCTGTAACATAATATTTATCTCGGGAAAAACCAACAGACAAATGAGTGTGTAAATGTGTATTTTGGACGGAGCCATGTTGTCCTGGCACGGCTCGGTACGGCGGTGCCTTCCTGCTTTACACATTCTGGGCACAGAAAGGTGGGACAATGTGATTATTCTGCCGGCGCACGTTTTTTAATAGAGAGACGAAGGAAACACATGGCACGTTTAGCCCGCGTCCCAAATGTAGTCACTCTGTAACTGATGGGCCCTGGTCTAAAGTAGTGCACTACATAGGGAATAGTGTGCCATTCTGGTCTAAAGTAGTGCACTACATAGGGAATAGGGTGCCAACTCTGGTCAAAAGTAGTGCACTACGTAGGGAATAGGGTGCCAACTCTGGTCAAAAGTAGTGCACTACGTAGGGAATAGGGTGCCATTTGAGAAACAGGCTTTTGGCAATGCAATCTGGAGACTGAAGCCGCCGCGCCGGCATCATTAAACCTGCCATAGATTCTGCTGGGTTCTTTTGTTAAATGTATTTATTTATTTATTTTTTTTACCTTTATTTAAACAGGCAAGTCAGTTAAGAACATATTCTTATTTTCAATGACGGCCTGGGAACAGTGGGTTAACTGCCTGTTCAGGGGCAGAACGACAGATTTGTACCTTGTCAGCTCGGGGGTTTGAACTCGCAACCTTCCGGTTACTAGTCCAACGCTCTAACCACTAGGCTACCCTACCGCCTCTCCACTCTAACCACTAGGCTACCCTGCTGCCCCTCCACTCTAACCACTAGGCTACCCTACCGCCTCTCCACTCTAACCACTAGGCTACCCTACCGCCTCTCCACTCTAACCACTAGGCTACCCTGCCACCTCTCCACTCTAACCACTAGGCTACCCTGCCACCTCTCCACTCTAACCACTAGGCTACGCTGCCGCCACTCCACTCTAACCACTAGGCTACCCTGCCGCCACTCCACTCTAACCACTAGGCTACCCTACCGTCTCTCCACTCTAACCACTAGGCTACGCTGCCACCACTCCACTCTAACCACTAGGCTACCCTGCCGCCTCTCCACTCTAACCACTAGGCTACGCTGCCGCCTCTCCACTCTAACCACTAGGCTACCCTGCCGCCACTCCACTCTAACCACTAGGCTACCCTACCGCCTCTCCACTCTAACCACTAGGCTACCCTACCGCCTCTCCACTCTAACCACTAGGTTACCCTACCGCCTCTCCACTCTAACCACTAGGCTACCCTACCGCCTCTCCACTCTAACCACTAGGCTACCCTACCGCCTCTCCACTCTAACCACTAGGCTACCCTACCGCCTCTCCACTCTAACCACTAGGCTACCCTACCGCCTCTCCACTCTAACCACTAGGCTACCCTGCCACCTCTCCACTCTAACCACTAGGCTACCTGCCGCCTCTCCACTCTAACCACTAGGCTACCCTACCGCCTCTCCACTCTAACCACTAGGCTACCCTACCGCCTCTCCACTCTAACCACTAGGCCACCCTACCGCCTCTCCACTCTAACCACTAGGCTACCCTACCGCCTCTCCACTCTAACCACTAGGCTACCCTACCGCCTCTCCACTCTAACCACTAGGCTACCCTACCGCCTCTCCACTCTAACCACTAGGCTACCCTACCGCCTCTCCACTCTAACCACTAGGCTACCCTGCCGTCTCTCCACTCTAACCACTAGGCTACCCTACCGCCTCTCCACTCTAACCACTAGGCTACCCTGCCACCTCTCCACTCTAACCACTAGGCTACGCTGCCGCCACTCCACTCTAACCACTAGGCTACCCTGCCGCCACTCCACTCTAACCACTAGGCTACCCTACCGTCTCTCCACTCTAACCACTAGGCTACGCTGCCACCACTCCACTCTAACCACTAGGCTACCCTGCCGCCTCTCCACTCTAACCACTAGGCTACGCTGCCGCCTCTCCACTCTAACCACTAGGCTACCCTGCCGCCACTCCACTCTAACCACTAGGCTACCCTACCGCCTCTCCACTCTAACCACTAGGCTACCCTACCGCCTCTCCACTCTAACCACTAGGTTACCCTACCGCCTCTCCACTCTAACCAATAGGCTACCCTACCGCCTCTCCACTCTAACCACTAGGCTACCCTACCGCCTCTCCACTCTAACCACTAGGCTACCCTACCGCCTCTCCACTCTAACCACTAGGCTACCCTACCGCCTCTCCACTCTAACCACTAGGCTACCCTGCCACCTCTCCACTCTAACCACTAGGCTACCTGCCGCCTCTCCACTCTAACCACTAGGCTACCCTACCGCCTCTCCACTCTAACCACTAGGCTACCCTACCGCCTCTCCACTCTAACCACTAGGCCACCCTACCGCCTCTCCACTCTAACCACTAGGCTACCCTACCGCCTCTCCACTCTAACCACTAGGCTACCCTACCGCCTCTCCACTCTAACCACTAGGCTACCCTACCGCCTCTCCACTCTAACCACTAGGCTACCCTACCGCCTCTCCACTCTAACCACTAGGCTACCCTGCCGTCTCTCCACTCTAACCACTAGGCTACCCTACCGCCTCTCCACTCTAACCACTAGGCTACCCTACCGCCTCTCCACTCTAACCACTAGGCTACCCTGCTGATGTTGGACTGGTAGAAAACGTTGAAAGCGAGGTCGTCCCGTTGTTTATATTTTCCACGCTGTTTATAAATGGTACGACGAGGGAAAGGACGTTCACACCGTATCTCCGATTCGTTCCTCCCCTGCCTCTAAGTTGATACCCCACGTTACCTTGACGATATTAACGCAGCCATTCAGCGTTGTAGGCAAAGTAGCGCACTATGTAGGGAATAGGTTGCCAACTCTGGTCAAAAGTAGTGCACTACGTAGGGAATTAGGGTGCCATTTGGTCGTAGGCTACACAACATTTATTTTATCTTAACGTTCATTTCATTTTATCCAGGATGATTTATAAAAACATGAAAGGGGACCCGGGAACTGAAATAGTGTAATGGTGCAATGTGATCTGACTGCAGAATCGTTCCTTCTCTTTTGCATTTGAAAGTCACAGTGAATTGTGTTATTACGGCTCTGTCAGGCTGACGGCGTCTGGATTGATGGGGACTGGCGTTATTCCTGCAGACCTCTTTATGAGAATAGAGGTTAGGCACTTTTCTCATCAGCAGCTGTGACAGCCAGATGAGAGGTGGGCCGGGCGACACGACTGACAACTAGATGTGTAGCAGCTTAGCAACATTCTGCGTAAGAGGAGAGAGAGAGAGAGAGGTAGAGGAGGGAGGAGGGGAGGGAGAGAGAGAGAGGTAGAGGAGGGAGGAGGGGAGGGAGAGAGAGAGGTAGAGGAGGGAGGAGGAGAGAGAGAGAGAGAGAGGGTAGAGGAGGGAGGAGGGAGGAGGGGAGGGAGAGAGAGAGGTAGAGGAGGGAAGAGGGGAGGGAGAGAGAGAGGTAGAGGAGGGAGGAAGGGAGGGAGAGAGAGAGGTAGAGGGAGGAGGGGAGGGAGAGAGAGAGGTAGAGGAGGGAGGAAGGGAGGGAGAGAGAGAGGTAGAGGAGGGAGGAGGGGAGGGAGACAGAGAGACTACAAGACGGTTCAAACTCCAATTTGACGAGAAATAACTCAAACGCATGAAGCGTGACCCGACGTTGTTAGCAAAGAGGAGGGAGGAGGGAAGGGAGAGAGAGAGGTAGAGGGGGTTAGGACAAGATAGAGAGAGAGAGAGAGGTAGAGGGGGTTAGGACAAGATAGAGAGAGAGAGAGAGAGAGTAGAGGGGGTTAGGACAAGATAGATAGAGAGAGAGAGAGAGAGAGGGGTAGAGGGGGTTAGGACAAGATAGAGAGAGAGAGAGAGAGAGAGAGAGAGAGAGAGGGGGGGTTAGGACAAGATAGAGAGAGAGAGAGAGAGAGAGAGAGAGAGAGAGAGAGAGAGAGAGAGAGAGAGAGAGAGAGAGAGAGAGAGAGAGAGAGAGGGAGGGAGAGATGAAGACAGTTTCTCCATCCTGGAGGGGGAAATCAATCATTTCCAGGCCCAGGGACATGTACTAGTCTGTGGCGAGGTAAATGCCAGAACCGGACAAGAACCTGACAAGAACCTGACACCCTCAGCACACAGGGAGAAAAACACCTGCCTCCAGGTGACAGCATTCCCTCCCACATATGCCCCCCTTGGCACAACTATGACAACATAACCAACAAAAACGAAACAAAGCTCTGTCACACCCTGGGTATGTACATAGTCAATGGTAGGCTTTGAGGGGACTCCTATGGTAGGTACACATATAGCTCATCTCTTGGCAGTAGTACTGTAGACTACTTTATCACTGACCTCAACCCAGAATCTCTCAGAGCGTTCACAGTCAGTCCACTAACACCCCTATCAGACCACAGCAAAATCACAGTCTACTTGAACAGAGCAATAATCAATCACGAGGCATCAAAGCCAAAGGAACTGAGTAACATTAAGAAATGCTATAGATGGAAGGAGTGCAGTTTGGAAACCTACCAAAAAACAATTAGGCAACAACAAATTCAATCCATTTTAGACAATTTCCTGGGTAAAACTTTCCACTGTAATAGTGAAGGTGTAAACTTGGCAGTAGAACATCTTAACAGTATATTTGACTTCTCAGCTTCCCTATCAAATCTAAAAATCTCAAATAGAAAACCGAAGAAAATTAACAACAATTACAAATGGTTGAATCACTAAAACAATACAGAAATACAGAAAAAGTAGGAACAGCAGGTCAGAAATCAGCTCAATGTAATTGACGAATCCATGGAATCTACATGATCAAATACAGATCTTAGAATCAACTATTAAAGAACCCAATTACATTATATATTCTTAGAATCAACTATTAAAGAACCCAATTACATTATATATTCTTAGAATCAACTATTAAAGAACCCACTGGATTCTCCACTTACATTGAATGAGTTACAGTACAAAATAAAAACCCTCCAACCCAAAAAGGCCTGTGGTGTCGATGGTATCCTCAATGAAATGATCAAATATACAGACAACAAATTCCAATTGGCTATACTAAAACTCTTTAACATCATCCTTAGCTCTGGCATCTTCCCCAATATTTGGAACCAAGGACTGATCACCCCAATCCATAAAAGTGGAGACAAATTTGACCCCAATAACGACCGTGGAAAATGCGTCAACAGTAACCTTGGGAAAATCCTCTGCATTGTCATTAACAGCAGACTCGTACATTTCCTCAATGAAAACAATGTACTGAGCAAATGTCAAACGGGCTTTTTACCAAATTACCGTACAGCAGACCACGTATTCACCCTGCACACCCTAATTGACAACCAAACAAACCAAAACAAAGGCAAAGTCTTCTCATGCTTTGTTGATTTCAAAAAAGCGGTCGACTCAGTTTGGCATGAGGGTCTGCTATACAAACTGATGGAAAGTGGTGTTGGGGGTAAAACATACGACATTATAAAATTCATGTACACAAACAACAAGTGTGCGGTTAAAATTGGCAAAAAACACACAAATTTCTTCCCACCGGACCGTGGGGTGAGACAGGGATGCAACTTCAGACCCACCCTCTTCAACATATATATCAACGAATTGGCGCGGGCACTAGAAAAGACGTACCCGGCCTCCCCCTACTAGAATCTGAAGTTAAATGTCTACTGTTTGCTGATGATCTGGTGCTTCTGTCACCAACCAAGGAGGGCCTACAGCAGCACCTGGATCTTCTGCACAGATTCTGTCAGGCCTGGGCCCTGACAGTCAATCTCAGTAAGACCAAAATAATGGTGTTCCAAAAAAGGTCCAGTTGCCAGGACCACAAATACAAATTCCATCTAGACACCATTGCCCTAGAGCACACAAAAGCTATACATACCTTGGCCTAAACATCAGCGCCACAGGTAACTTCTACAAAGCTGTGAACGATCTGAGAGACAAGGCAAGAAGGGCATTCTATGCCATCAAAAGAAACATAAAATTCGACATACCAATTAGGATTTGGCTAAAAATACTTGAATCAGTCATAGCGCCCATTGCCCTTTATGGTTGTGAGGTCTGGGGTCCGCTCACCAACCAAGACTTCACAAAATGTGACAAACACCAAATTGAG
>NW_026290770.1:180000-182500 GCF_023373465.1 Oncorhynchus keta | reverse complement strand
AACACAAACCCCCCTGTCATCTCTCTGGACCTTTGCCCTCAGCCTCCCTCCCTCTCTCTCTCTCTCTCTCTCCCTCCCTCTGTCTCCCTCCCTCCCTCCCTCCCTCCCTCCCTCCCTCAGTCTCTCTCTCTCTCTCTCTCTCTCTCTCTCTCTCTCTCTCTCTCTCTCTCTCTAACAGGTAATTCTACCTAATGTGACAAATAAACTCTTCTAATCTCAACAAAGCGGGCTGTTTTCTCCACAGCAGTGTATTCATCTGTGTTAAATCAAAGGTTTTATGCAAATCTGGGGTGTTATTGCTCATCCAAATAAGCGGAGACGTTGGGGTTGTAATCCGCTCGGCTTTGAACTCACTGTGTAAACAGGTGTCAGGATCTGAGGTTCGGGAACGCAAACATTCACGCCACGACACCTGCTGCCAACACAAAAGTCTGTGCTTTTTCTAACTTAGTGACACACGGTGACAGAGAGATGGGTTTAAAAGTTGTTAAAGCGCTTTGGCGTGTTGGACAGACGGACCTGGTTCTCAGCGGGAGAAACAGTGAGTGACCGAGAGAGCTTCAGTACCAACGCCGTATCTGTCTGACTGTGTTACTACGGAGACCGGGGACACGTGTCAGCCGTACCAACATCGTATCTGTCTGACTGTGTTACTATGGAGACCGGGGAGGCCCTTTTACCAACGGAGTATCTGTCTGACTGTGTTACTATGGAGACCGGGGACACGTGTCAGCCGTACCAACATCGTATCTGTCTGACTGTGTTACTATGGAGACCGGGGAGGCCCTTTTACCAACAGAGTATCTGTCTGACTGTGTTACTATGGAGACCGGGGACACGTGTCATCAGTAATAATAATAATAATATATGCCATTTACTAGGAGACTTTTATCCAAAGCCCTTAAAACAGTCATGTGTCATACATTCTACGTATGGGTGATCCCGGGAATCGAACCCACTACCCTGGCGTTACAGAGCACCTGTCTGACTGTGCTACTAGAAGACCAGGGACACGTGTTATCAGTACCAACATCGTATCTGTCTGACTGTGTTACTATGGAGACCAGGGACACGTGTTATCAGTACCAACACCGTATCTGTCTGACTGTGTTACTATGGAGACCGGGGACACGTGTTATCAGTACCAACATCGTATCTGTCTGACTGTGTTACTATGGAGACCGGGGACACGTGTCATCAGTACCAACATCGTATCTGTCTGACTGTGTTACTATGGAGACCGGGGAGGCCCCTTGTAGAACACGAGCTAGGTAACCATACACAGTCTAATCTATCATATCTGTTCCTAGGCCGTCATTGAAGATAAGAATTTGTTCTTAACTGAATTGCCTAGTTAAATAAAGGTAAAAAAATATATATATTGTAACATTCCACAACCCCCCCCATATTCCCACCCTCTCTCCCCCACCTCCCCTCCCTTATTCCCACCCTCTCTCCCCCACCTCCCCTCCCATATTCCCACCCTCTCTCCCCCACCTCCCCTCCCCTCCCCTATTCCCCCCCTCTCTCCCCCACCTCCCCTCCCATATTCCCACCCTCTCTCCCCCCCTCCCCTCCCATATTCCCACCCTCTCTCCCCCACCTCCCCTCCCATATTCCCACCCTCTCTCCCCCACCTCCCCTCCCATATTCCCACCCTCTCTCCCCCACCTCCCCTCCCATATTCCCACCCTCTCTCCCCCCCTCCCCTCCCATATTCCCACCTTCTCCCCCACCTCCCCTCCCATATTCCCACCCTCTCTCCCCCACCTCCCCTCCCATGTTCCCACCCTCTCTCCCCCTCCCCTCCCATATTCCCACCCTCTCTCCCCCTCCCCTCCCATATTCCCACCCTCTCTCCCCTCTCCCCTCCCATATTCCCACCCTCTCTCCCCACCTCCCCTCCCATATTCCCACCCTCTCCCCCCTCCCCTCCCATATTCCCACCCTCTCTCCCCCACCTCCCCTCCCATATTCCCACCCTCTCCCCCTCCCCTCCCATATTCCCACCCTCTCTCCCCCACCTCCCTCCCATGTTCCCACCCTCTCTCCCCCTCCCCTCCCATATTCCCACCCTCTCTCCCCCTCCCCTCCCATATTCCCACCCTCTCTCCCCTCCCATATTCCCACCCTCTCGCCCCCTCCCCTCCCATATCCCCCCTCCCATATTCCCCCCTCCCCTCCAATATTACCACCCTCTCTCCCCCACCTCCCTCCCATATTCCCACCCTCTCCCCCCCCACCTCCCCTCCCATAGTCCCACCCCCCCTCCCCCACCTCCCCTCCCATATTCCCACCCTCTCTCCCCTATTGCACCCTATTCCCTACATAGTTCACCCTATTCCCTACATAGTGCACCCTAATTCCTACTTATTGCACCCTATTCCCTACATATTGCACCCTATTCCCTACAAAGCGCACTTCTTTTGTATGAAAAAGTGTGCTGCAGTCAGAGGTCAAGGTCAAACGTTGTGCACTATATAGGGAAGAGGGTGCCATG
>NW_026290770.1:142500-177500 GCF_023373465.1 Oncorhynchus keta | reverse complement strand
ACTAACGACTAACGACTAACGACTAACGACTACTACTAACTACTAACTGCTAACTAGTAACTACTGCTAACTAACTACTAGCTACTAGCTACTAATTACTAACTAGTAACGACTAGCTACTAACTATTAACTTCTAACTAGTAACTTCTAACTACTAGCTACTAACTACTAGCTACTAACTAGTAACTACTAACTACACCTCCAGCCTTTATCCTGGTCTCCATACATTATTAATCAGGACCATAAAAAGCCACCACGTGATTGCGTTGTTTTCTCTGAACCTTCCACATAGATACACTTCCCTTCCACATAGATACACTTCCCTTCCACATAGATACACTTCCCTTCCCTTCCACATAGATACACTTCCCTTCCACATAGATACACTTCCCTTCCCTTCCACATAGATACACTTCCCTTCCACATAGATACACTTCCCTTCCCTTCCACATAGATACACTTCCCTTCCACATAGATACACTTCCCTTCCCTTCCACATAGATACACTTCCCTTCCACATAGATACACTTCCCTTCCTCATAGATACACTTCCCTTCCACATAGATACACTTCCCTTCCTCATAGATACACTTCCCTTCCACATAGATACACTTCCCTTCCACATAGATACACTTCCCTTCCCTTCCACATAGATACACTTCCCTTCCACATAGATACACTTCCCTTCCACATAGATACACTTCCCTTCCACATAGATACACTTCCCTTCCCTTCCACATAGATACACTTCCCTTCCACATAGATACACTTCCCTTCCCTTCCCTTCCACATAGATACACTTCCCTTCCTCATAGATACACTTCCCTTCCACATAGATACACTTCCCTTCCACATAGATACACTTCCCTTCCACATAGATACACTTCCCTTCCTCATAGATACACTTCCCTTCCACATAGATACACTTCCCTTCCACATAGATACACTTCCCTTCCACATAGATACACTTCCCTTCCCTTCCACATAGATACACTTCCCTTCCCTTCCACATAGATACACTTCCCTTCCCTTCCTCATAGATACACTTCCCTTCCACATAGATAAATTTCCCTTCCACATAGATACACTTCCCTTCCACATAGATACACTTCCCTTCCTCATAGATACACTTCCCTTCCACATAGATACACTTCCCTTCCACATAGATACACTTCCCTTCCCTTCCACATAGATACACTTCCCTTCCACATAGATACACTTCCCTTCCACATAGATACACTTCCCTTCCACATAGATACACTTCCCTTCCACATAGATACACTTCCCTTCCCTTCCACATAGATACACTTCCCTTCCCTTCCACATAGATACACTTCCCTTCCACATAGATACACTTCCTTTCCCTTCCATTCCACATAGATACACTTCCCTTCCCTTCCACATAGATACACTTCCCTTCCCTTCCACATAGATACACTTCCCATCCCTTCCACATAGATACACTTCCTGCATGGTGTTGACAACACCAGGGTTAGAGGTCGTAGTCCTGGATGTTACTGACAACACCAGGGTTAGAGGTTGAAGTCCTGCATGGTGTTGACAACACCAGGGTTAGAGGTCGTAGTTCTGCATGGTGTTGACAACACCAGGGTTAGAGGTCGTAAACCTGCATGGTGTTGACAACACCAGGGTTAGAGGTCGTAGTCCTGCATGGTACTAACAACACCAGGGTTAGAGGTGATAGTCCTGCATGGTACTAACAACACCAGGGTTAGAGGTCGTAGTCCTGCATGGTACTGACAACACCAGGGTTAGAGGTCGTAGTCCTGCATGGTACTGACAACACCAGGCTTAGAGGTCGTAGTCCTGCATGGTGTTGACAACACCAGGGTTAGAGGTCGTAGTCCTACATGGTACTGACAACACCAGGGTTAGAGGTCGTAGTCCTGCATGGTGTTGACAACACCAGGGTTAGAGGTTGTAGTCCTGCATGGTGTTGACAACACCAGGGTTAGAGGTTGTAGTCCCACATGGTACTGACAACACCAGGGTTAGAGGTCGTAGTCCTGGATGGTACTAACAACACCAGGGTTAGAGGTCGTAGTCCTGCATGGTGTTGACAACACCAGGGTTAGAGGTCGTAGTCCTGGATGGTACTGACAACACCAGGGTTAGAGATTGAAGTACTGCATGGTCTTGACAACACCAGGGTTAGAGGTCGTAGACCTGGATGGTACTGACAACACCAGGGTTAAAGGTTGTAAACCTGCATGGTCTTGACAACACCAGGGTTAGAGGTCGTAGTCCTGCATGGTACTGACAACACCAGGGTTAAAGGTCGTAGTCCTGCATGGTACTGACAACACCAGGGTTAGAGGTCGTAGTTCTACATGGTACTGACAACACCAGGGTTAGAGGTCGTAGTCCTGCATGGTCTTGACAACACCAGGGTTAGAGGTCGTAGTCCTGCATGGTGCTGACAACACCAGGGTTAGAGGTCGTAGTCCTGCATGGTGTTGACAACACCAGGGTTAGAGGTCGTAGTCCTACATGGTGTTGACAACACCAGGGTTAGAGGTCGTAGTCCTGCATGGTCTTGACAACACCAGGGTTAAAGGTCGTAGTCCTGGATGGTACTGACAACACCAGGGTTAGAGGTCGTAGTCCTGCATGGTACTGACAACACCAGGGTTAAAGGTCGTAGTCCTACATGGTACTGACAACACCAGGGTTAAAGGTCGTAGTCCTACATGGTACTGACAACACCAGGGTTAGAGGTCGTAGTCCTGGATGTTACTAACAACACCAGGGTTAAAGGTTGAAGTCCTGCATGGTACTGACAACACCAGGGTTAAAGGTTGAAGTCCTGCATGGTACTAACAACACCAGGGTTAAAGGTTGAAGTCCTGCATGGTACTAACAACACCAGGGTTAAAGGTTGAAGTCCTGCATGGTACTAACAACACCAGGGTTAAAGGTTGAAGTCCTGCATGGTACTGACAACACCAGGGTTAAAGGTTGAAGTCCTGCATGGTACTAACAACACCAGGGTTAAAGGTTGAAGTCCTGCAGGGTACTAACAACACCAGGGTTAAAGGTTGAAGTCCTGCATGGTACTGACAACACCAGGGTTAAAGGTTGAAGTCCTGCATGGTACTGACAACACCAGGGTTAAAGGTTGAAGTCCTGCATGGTACTGACAACACCATGGTTAAAGGTCGTAGTCCTGCATGGTACTGACAACACCAGGGTTAAAGGTTGAAGTCCTGCATGGTACTGACAACACCAGGGTTAAAGGTTGAAGTCCTGCATGGTACTGACTTCACCAGGGTTAGAGGTCGTAGTCCTGCATGGATTTAATTTAATTAATATATTGCTTTGGGGAAGAAAAAAAAAGAGATTTAATTTTGACCAAAATGATCATATCTTGTAATGTTGACCAGCCGTTTATATCACAATAATCTCTAATCCTATCCCAGCGTTTCCCCAAACTCAGTCCTGGGGACCCTAAGGGGAGGACAGTTAGGTTCCTGCTCTACCACTACACACCTGATTCAAATAATCAACTCATTATCAAGCTTTGATTATTGATATCAGCTGTGTAGCGCTAGAGCAGAAACCAAAAGGACAGAGGAAACACTGTTCATTTACCTCGTCTCATTGTGCAGTGTTATGCTATGGGTCCTGGTCAAACAGTCATTATGTAGGGAATAAGGTGCTATTTGGGACAGAATGTGCAGTGTTATAATAATCCTAATAATATATGCCATTTGTAGCAGACGCTATTTGGGACAGAATGTGCAGTGTTATGCTATGGGTCCTGGTCAAACAGTCATTATGTAGGGAATGAGGTGCTATTTGGGACAGAATGTGCAGTGTTATGCTATGGGTCCTGGTCAAACAGTCATTATGTAGGGAATAAGGTGCTATTTGGGACAGAATGTGCAGTGTTATGCTATGGGTCCTGGTCAAACAGTCATTATGTAGGGAATAAGGTGCTATTTGGGACAGAATGTGCAGTGTTATGCTATGGGTCCTGGTCAAACAGTCATTTCATTATGTAGGGAATAAGGTGCTATTTGGGACAGAATGTGCAGTGTTATGCTATGGGTCCTGGTCAAACAGTCATTATGTAGGGAATAAGGTGCTATTTGGGACAGAATGTGCAGTGTTATGCTATGGGTCCTGGTCAAACAGGCATTATGTAGGGAATAAGGTGCTATTTGGGACAGAATGTGCAGTGTTATGCCATGGGTCCTGGTCAAACAGGCATTATGTAGGGAATGAGGTGCTATTTGGGATGCAGACAGAATGTGCAGTGACATGGTGGGAACAGCTCCCCCCGGGGAGAGAGACCGTCTCTTCCTGTTTGTTCACGTCTGTTTCCTGGGCTCATTGTCAGAAGCCACATCACACTGTGGATCTGTGTCCTGAAGCTGTAACTGTCTACCTCAGTCTCCCGGTACATCCCAAATGGCACCCTATTCCCCTTCATAGTGCACTACAGGACACTATACACCCATAGGGCTCTGGTCAAAAGTAGTGCACTATTGTAGGGAATAGGGTGCCATTTTGGTTCCAACAGCCACCGTTTAAGCCTTACTCCCATATGGTCGTTTCTCCTCTCTGCGGCCGTTAGTTAGCTGAAAGCAGAAAGAAAGATTCCCTTCGTCTGTCTGAGCCGCATCCCAAATTGCACCCTATTCTCCTATGTAGTGCACTACTTTTGACCAGGGCCCATAGGCACTACGTAGGGAGGAGGGTTGTCCTTTCAGGATGCAGACACTGTCTTCCCTGCCACCCTCCGTGCCTATTTAGCATCTCTCTGTTTGTCTCCAGCTGATTCTCTTTTCATCGGTTCATTTTCTAGCCGATTGATGCGGCTCTCTTGTTAACTTTTGTGTGTCCGTTTTCATTGTCATCGGGGGGGTGTTCAAAGCTTACCGGGCGCCAGCGCTTCGCCCAATCAGACACGGGCACATTGTTAGTGGGCCTCTAATCGTCTTTTGTTGGCCCCTTCTTCGTGGGTTGAGAGAGTGGGCTGTGTCCCACGCGCCCAGAGTGAACGAACACAGCCAGGAGAAAGAAAGGGAGGCAGGGGGAGAGAGACAGAGAGAGAAAGAGAGAGAGAGAGACAGAGACAGAGACAGAGACAGAGACAGAGACAGAGACACAGAGAGAGAGAGAGAGAGAGAGAGAGAGAGAGAGAGAGACAGAGACAGAGACAGAGACAGAGACAGAGACAGAGAGACAGAGACACACAGAGAGAGAGAGAGAGAGAGAGAGAGAGAGAGAGAGAGAGAGAGAGAGAGAGAGAGAGAGAGACTCAGAGAGAGAGAGAGAGGGAGAGGGAAAGAGAGAGAGAGAGAGAGAGAGAGAGAGAGAGAGAGAGAGAGAGAGAGAGAGAGAGAGAGAGAGAGAGAGAGAGAGAGAGAGGAGAGAGAGAGAGACACAGAGAGAGAGAGGAGAGAGAGAGAGAGAGAGAGAGAGAGAGAGAGACAGAGACAGAGAGAGAGAGAGAGAGAGAGAGAGAGAGAGGGAGAGGGAGAGGGAGAGAGAGACAGAGAGAGACAGAGACAGAGAGAGACAGAGAGAGAGAGGGATGGATCAAAGGAGAGAAACACTTTGATCTCACTGAAAGTAATCAGCTCTTTAAACATGTCATACCCCTAAGTCTTGTCCGGGACGATACTCTGGACAGTTGCCAGGAAACAACAAATAGCTGCAAACAAATAGCTGCATTAACAATGTGTTTGTTGTGCTTGGCTTTGGACATAATGTTCTGTTGTCATCTGCAGTGACTCTGAACAAAGGGACAAGTCTCCTCAGTTCGTTTAGTTTTCTATTGTCTTTGATGAAATGAGGGATGAATCATTTTCCCCAGGCTTACCTTGGGACGAGCATTGTCATCCATCCGACCATGTCCTGGCTGGATGTTGGGCAAACGGTGGCCAAAATGTCAACCTTCTTCAAAAACTACATCTCCCATGATCCCACAAGACAATGGGCGGCCATCTTGGACACACCTGACACGAAATGCGTCAATCAAATCAAAATCACAACAGACTTTAGAGTAAAACAATGAAATTAGGAAGTAAATCGGGCCTGTCAGCAGTGGGACACATAGTGAGAATGCAGCCTTCCTTCCTTCCTTCCTTCCTTCCTTCCTTCCTTCCTTCCTTCCTTCCTTCCTTCCTTACCATTACCATAGACATATTACCATTACCATAGACACATCACCATTATCATAGACACATTACCATTACATAGACACATTACCATTACCATAGACACATTACCATTATCATAGACACATTACCATTATCATAGACACATTACCATTACCATAGACACATTACCATTACATAGACACATTACCATTATCATAGACACATTACCATTATCATAGATACATTACCATTACCATAGACACATTACCATTACATAGACACATCACCACGTCTGTTTAGCACGCATACGGCCTCACGGCGTCAACGAATCAGATAAGAGCGTTCAAACCAGATGATGCACCGCCCCCCTAATTTATATTCAATCATCATCGTAAAGCAGCACTGGACTGTGTTGTAAATCTCCCGGTTTCTATACGTCCTGTACGCGTTCTAAAACATGTTGCTCATCGTATCCGTTGCATCCTGGTACAACTTCCACTTCCTGGTAACCCTGCTCTTAACATTGACTAAAGTGACATTGTGATTGGTTTAGATCCGCTGAAGACGGCAGGGCTAATTGATCCAGGAGCATATTAGTAGATCAATATTGTCACTTCAGCCAGGACAAGGAGACAGGAGAAGAGAGAGGCTGTCGTGTTCCAAATGGGGCGGCAGGGTAGCCTAGTGGTTAGAGCGTTGGACTAGTAACCGGAAGGTTGTGCGCTGAATTGGGGGAATAGAGTGCAATTTGGGACTCGGAGAAGGAGGCAGGAGAAGAGAGAGTCTGTTGTGTTACAAATGGTACCCTGTTCCCTATATAGTGCCCTCCTTTTGACAAGAGCCCTCAAAAAGTAGTGCGCTGGATAGGGGGAATAGAGTGGCATTTGGGACTCGGAGAAGGAGACAGGAGAGGCTTCACCAGCTGGCTGGTATTTAGTTGAAAGGTCATATTTTAATGCTCCACACTGTAATCAGAAAATAATACAAAATAAATCTAGTTGTTAAGTTCAGGGTTTCTCGAACTCGGTCCTGAACCTCGTGGTTCACGGCATTCCCATCGTCCTGCTACGCCCACCACAACGCGCATGTCGACGTGGGTCAAAATAAATCTAGTTGTTAAGTTCAGTTTATTATTGAGGGATTCATTTCTATTAGAATGAACATATGAGACAAGTTGAGCAGAGACATTTTTTGGGTAAAAGTTTTCTCAAGTCAGAGCTACTGTAAGTGTATCCTCATCTACATTGTGTCAGATCAGGTAACACTTGGACCCAAGTCAGAGCTACTGTAAGTGTATCCTCATCTACATTGTGTCAGATCAGGTAACATTTGGACCCAAGTCAGAACTACTGTAAGTGTATCCTCATCTACATTGTGTCAGATCAGGTAACATTTGGACTCAAGTCAGAACTACTGTAAGTGTATCCTCATCTACATTGTGTCAGATCAGGTAACATTTGGACCCAAGTCAGAACTACTGTAAGTGTATCCTCATCTACATTGTGTCAGATCAGGTAACATTTGGACCCAAGTCAGAACTACTGTAAGTGTATCCTCATCTACATTGTGTCAGATCAGGTAACACTTGGACCCAACAGTTGAGTAAACAACAACAACAACAACAACAACAACAACAACAACAACAGAAAGGCAGTGACACCAGTTACTTAATAATAATAATTAGTTAAAACAATTAGATTTGTGTGTATTTTTGTTACAGTGTGTGTTTACCTTTCTCCATCTCTCTCAATTGCATTTCATTTAACTAGGTAAGTCAATTTAACGTCTTGCGTCGAGCCATCCCGGATCCGGTATCGTGACTACAGCCTCAAGCTCATTACCATAACACAACGTTAACTATTCATGAAAATCGCAAATGAAAGGAAATGGATCGATTTGCTCTCAAGCTTAGCCTTTTGTTAACAACACTGTCATCTCAGATTTTCAAAATATGCTTCTCAACCATAGCAAAACAAGCATATGTGTAACAGTATTGATGGCTAACGTAGCATTTAGCGTAGCATTTAGCGTTAGCATTCAGCATGCAACATTTTCCACCAAAACCATAAAAGCATTCAAATAAAATCATTTACCTTTGAAGAACTTCAGATGTTTTCAATGAGGAGACTCTGTTAGATAGCAAATGTTCCGTTTTTACAAAAAATATTATTTGTGTCGACTAATCGCTCCGTTTTGTTCATCGCGTTTGGGTAAGGAAAAAAATAAATCATTAAAACGCAAACTTTTTCAAAATGAACTCCATAATATCGACAGAAACATGGCAAATTATGTTTAGAATCAATCCTCAAGGTGTTTTTCACATATCTATCGACGATAAAATCCATCGTGGCAGTTTACTTTCAATTCTGAAGAAATGGAACGCGCATGGATTTAAATGTAAATGTAAATTTACAGATTACGCACACAGGACACCGGGAGGGACACCAGGTAAATGTAGTCTCTTATGGTCAATCTTCCAATGATATGCCTACAAACACGTCACAATGCTGCAGACACCTCGGGGAATATACAGAAAGCGCAGGCTCATTCCTGGCGCATTCACAGCCATATAAGGAGACATTGGAACACTGCGCCTTCAGAATCTGGGGCATTTCCTGTATGAAGCATCATCTTGGTTTCGCCTGTAGCATTAGTTCTGGGGCACTCACAGATAATATCTTTGCAGTTTTGGAGACGTCAGAGTTGTGTCTTTCCAAGGCTGTCAATTCCATGCATAGTCGAGCATCTTTTCGTGACAAAATATTGCGCTTAAAACGGGCACGTCTTTTTATCCAATAATGACACAGCGCCCCCATAGGTTCAAGAGGTTAAGAACAAATTCTTATTTACATTTTGTTTTATATACAGTACATATATATATATTTTTTTTCACATTTATTTATCCAGGTAGGCCAGTTGAGAACAAATTCTCGTTCATAACTGCGACCTGCGAACTGCGACCTGGCCAAGATAAAGCAAAGCAGTTCGACACAAACAACAACACAGAGTCACACATGGAATAAACAAACATACAGTCAATAATACAGTAGAGAAAAAGTCTATATACAGTGGCTGCCTACAGAACACTGGGTCAAACCGCCCTATGGGACTCACAATCACAGCCAGCTGTGATACAGCCTGGATTTGAACCAGGGGTGTCTGTAATGACCCCTCTAGCCCTGAGAAGCAGTGCCTTAGAATGCAGCGACACTCTGGAGCCCTGGGACTCATTGTCATGGGAAACATATGTTCACATTGCCAAAGCAAGTAAAGTAGATAATGAACAAATGTGAAATAAACAATAAAAATTAACAATAAACATTATACATACAGAAGTTCCAAAAGAATAAAGACATTTCAAATGTCATATTATGTATAAATAGTTAAAGTACAAAAGGGAAAATAAATTAACATAAATATGGGTTGTATTTACAATGGTGTTTGTTCTTCACTGGTTGCCCTTTTCTTGTGGCAACAGGTCACAAATCTTGCTGCTGTGATGTCACACTGTGGAATTTCACCCAGTAGATATGGGAGTTTTTCAAAATTGGATTTGTTTTCGAATTCTTTATGGATCTGTGTAACCTGAAGGAAATATGTGTCTCTAATATGGTCATACATTGGACAGGAGGTTAGGAAGTGCAGCTCAGTTTCCACCTCATTTTGTGGGCAGTGAGCACATAGCCTGTCTTCTCTTGAGAGCCAGTTCTTGTTTGCTCTGTTTTTTGTTAATTCTTTCCAATGTGTCAAGTAATTATATTTATGTTTTCTCATGATTTGGTTGGGTCAAATTGTGCTGCTGTCCTGGGGCTCTGTAGGGTGTGTTTGTGTTTGTGAAAGGAGCCCCAGGACCAGCTTGCTTAGGGGACTCTTCTCCAGGTTCATCTCTCTGTAGGTGATGGCTTTGTTATGGAAGGTTTGGGAATCGCTTCCTTTTAGGTGGTTGTGGAATTTAACGTCTCTTTTCTGGATTTTGATAATTAGTGGGTATCGGCCTAATTCTGCTCTGCATGCATTATTTGGTGTTTTACGTTGTACACTGGGGATATTTTTGCAGAATTCTGCATGCAGAGTCTCAATTTGGTGTTTGTCCCATTTTGTGAATTCTTGGTTGGTGAGCGGACCCCAGACCTCACAACTGTAAAGGGCAACTGGTTCTATAACTGATTCAAGTATTTTCAGCCAGATCCTAATTGGTATGTCGAATTTTATGTTCCTTTTGATGGCATAGAATGCCCTTCTTGCCTTGTCTCTCTCTCTCTCTCTGATCTATCATACATCCTCTGTCTAAGGTTTGTTGTTCAATTATTTTTCCTTCTTATCGCCTCTGATACTTTATTCCATTGATGTTTGCATATCTAGAGAGAGGGAGAGGGAGAGAGGGAGAGAGAGGGAGAGAGAGGGAGAGAGAGAGAGAGAGAGAGAGAGAGAGAGAGAGAGAGAGAGAGAGAGAGAGAGAGAGAGAGAGAGAGAGAGAGAGAGAGAGAGAGAGAGAGGGTGAGAGAGAGGGAGCGGGAGAGAGATGGAGAGAGAGAGAGAGAGAGAGAGAGAGAGAGAGAGAGAGAGAGAGAGAGAGAGAGAGAGAGAGAGAGAGAGAGAGAGAGAGAGAGGGAGAGGGAGAGGGAGAGAGCAAGGAGGGCGAGATCAAGATGAGCCCTTGGCCGTGTCTCCTCTCTCTACTCCTGCACTCTGAAATATCTGATGTTATATACTGGTGAGTTGAGGAGCGTTCCCTCAGGCTCTCTACCAGGGTACAAGATGTTATATACTGGTGAGGGAGGAGCGTTCCCTCAGGCTCTCTACCAGGGTACAAGATGTTATATACTGGTGAGGGAGGAGCGTTCCCTCAGGCTCTCTACCAGGGTACAAGATGTTATATACTGGTGAGGGAGGAGCGTTCCCTCAGGCTCTCTACCAGGGTACAAGATGTTATATACTGGTGAGGGAGGAGCGTTCCCTCAGGCTCTCTACCAGGGTACAAGATGTTATATACTGGTGAGGGAGGAGCGTTCCCTCAGGCTCTCTACCAGGGTACAAGATGTTATATACTGGTGAGGGAGGAGCGTTCCCTCAGGCTCTCTACCAGGGTACAAGATGTTATATACTGGTGAGGGAGGAGCGTCTGGCTCTGGTGAGGGAGGAGCGTCCCCTACCAGGGTACAAGATGTTATATACTGGTGAGGGAGGAGCGTTCCCTCAGGCTCTCTACCAGGGTACAAGATGTTATATACTGGTGAGGGAGGAGCGTTCCCTCAGGCTCTCTACCAGGGTACAAGATGTTATATACTGGTGAGGGAGGAGCGTTCCCTCAGGCTCTCTACCAGGGTACAAGATGTTATATACTGGTGAGGGAGGAGCGTTCCCCAGGCTCTCTACCAGGGTACAAGATGTTATATACTGGTGAGGGAGGAGCGTTCCCTCAGGCTCTCTACCAGGGTACAAGATGTTATATACTGGTGAGGGAGGAGCGTTCCCTCAGGCTCTCTACCAGGGTACAAGATGTTATATACTGGTGAGGGAGGAGCGTTCCCTCAGGCTCTCTACCAGGGTACAAGATGTTATATACTGGTGAGGGAGGAGCGTCTATCATGCTCTCTACCAGGGTACAAGATGTTATATACTGGTGAGGGAGGAGTGTCCCTCAGGCTCTCTACCAGGGTACAAGATGTTATATACTGGTGAGGGAGGAGCGTCCCTCAGGCTCTCTACCAGGGTACAAGATGTTATATACTGGTGAGGGAGGAGCGTCCCTCAGGCTCTCTACCAGGGTACAAGATGTTATATACTGGTGAGGGAGGAGCGTCCCTCAGGCTCTCTACCAGGGTACAAGATGTTATATACTGGTGAGGGAGGAGCGTCCCTCAGGCTCTCTACCAGGGTACAAGATGTTATATACTGGTGAGGGAGGAGCGTTCCCTCAGGCTCTCTACCAGGGTACAAGATGTTATATACTGGTGAGGGAGGAGCGTTCCCTCAGGCTCTCTACCAGGGTACAAGATGTTATATACTGGTGAGGGAGGAGCGTTCCCTCAGGCTCTCTACCAGGGTACAAGATGTTATATACTGGTGAGGGAGGAGCGTTCCCTCAGGCTCTCTACCAGGGTACAAGATGTTATATACTGGTGAGGGAGGAGCGTCTATCAGGCTCTCTACCAGGGTACAAGATGTTATATACTGGTGAGGGAGGAGCGTTCCCTCAGGCTCTCTACCAGGGTACAAGATGTTATATACTGGTGAGGGAGGAGCGTTCCCTCAGGCTCTCTACCAGGGTACAAGATGTTATATACTGGTGAGGGAGGAGCGTTCCCTCAGGCTCTCTACCAGGGTACAAGATGTTATATACTGGTGAGGTGAGGGAGGAGCGTTCCGTACAGCATCATCACTTTGCTCAACGTATAATTCCTTGTTGCATCTAAGCTCTCTCCTCCTCTCTCCTCCTCTCTCCTCTCCTCCTCTCCTCCTCTCTCCTCCTTTCTCCTCTCCTCTCCTCCTCCTCTCTCCTCCTCTCCTCCTCTCTCCTCTCCTCCTCTCCTCCTCTCTCCTCCTCTCTCCTCCTCTCTCCTCCTCTCTCCTCTCCTCCTCTCTCCTCCTCTCACATTTTCCCTTCGCTTGTGGACTTCAGTGCACAACATAACAACTGTCTGTGTCCAGGCACAAAAAAACTTTCCAGCTTGATAGAATACCTGACATCAGCTTGTCCTCTGATTGGATACTTGACATCAGCTGGTCCTCTGATTGGATACTTGACATCAACTTGTCCTCTGATGGGATACTTGACATCATCTTGTCCTCTGATGGGATACTTGACATCATCTTGTCCTCTGATGGGATACTTGACATCAGCTTGTCCTCTGATGGGATACTTGACATCAGCTTGTCCTCTGATTGGATACTTGACATCAGCTTGTCCTCTGATGGGATACTTGACATCAGCTTGTCCTCTGATGGGATACTTGACATCAGCTGGTCCTCTGATGGGATACTTGACATCAGCTTGTCCTCTGATGGGATACTTGACATCAGCTTGTCCTCTGATGGGATACTTGACATCATCTTGTCCTCTGATGGGATACTTGACATCATCTTGTCCTCTGATGGGATACTTGACATCAGCTTGTCCTCTGATGGGATACTTGACATCATCTTGTCCTCTGATGGGATACTTGACATCAGCTTGTCCTCTGATTGGATACTTGACATCAGCTTGTCCTCTGATGGGATACTTGTCCTCTGATGGGATACTTGACATCATCTTGTCCTCTGATGGGATACTTGACATCAGCTTGTCCTCTGATGGGATACTTGTCCTCTGATGGGATACTTGACATCAGCTTGTCCTCTGATGGGATACTTGTCCTCTGATGGGATACTTGACATCAGCTTGTCCTCTGATGGGATACTTGACATCAGCTTGTCCTCTGATGGGATACTTGTCCTCTGATGGGATACTTGACATCAGCTTGTCCTCTGATGGGATACTTGACATCAGCTTGTCCTCTGATGGGATACTTGACATCATCTTGTCCTCTGATGGGATACTTGACATCAGCTTGTCCTCTGATGGGATACTTGACATCAGCTTGTCCTCTGATGGGATACTTGTCCTCTGATGGGATACTTGACATCAGCTTGTCCTCTGATGGGATACTTGACATCAGCTGGTCCTCTGATGGGATACTTGACATCAGCTTGTCCTCTGATGGGATACTTGTCCTCTGATGGGATACTTGACATCAGCTTGTCCTCTGATGGGATACTTGACATCAGCTTGTCCTCTGATGGGATACTTGACATCAGCTTGTCCTCTGATGGGATACTTGTCCTCTGATGGGATACTTGACATCAGCTTGTCCTCTGATGGGATACTTGACATCAGCTTGTCCTCTGATTGGATACTTGACATCAGCTTGTCCTCTGATGGGATACTTGACATCAGCTCGTCCTCTGATTGGATACTTGACATCAGCTCGTCCTCTGATTGGATACTTGACAGCTTGTCCTCTGATTGGATACTTGACATCAGCTTGTCCTCTGATGGGATACTTGACATCAGCTCGTCCTCTGATTGGATACTTGACAGCTTGTCCTCTGATGGGATACTTGACATCAGCTTGTCCTGTGATTGGATACTTGACATCAGCTTGTCCTGTGATTGGATACTTGACATCAGCTTGTCCTGTGATTGGATACTTGACAGAGCAGCAGCAGCAGAGAAAGAAATGGGAAGTGGAGACAGACAGGTTCAAAAGTCCAGGTGGCATTTAACAAAGGTCTCTAGGAGCTCTGCAGCGTCTCTCTCTCACCGTCACCGGAGCTCTAGGATATTTATGAATTGATCTGGCGGTGGGCTGTCAGTCAGTCAGTGAAAGTGCTCGCTGCACTTTGCCAAAGGCGCTAATCCATTCCGGAAGATTCAGATGTCGACTGCTTCATCTTAACGTTCTGAAACTGCTCATTGACCTTTTCGTTCAGCATTTATTTCCCCTTGTCGTCGTTCCGGGATTAGAGCCGAACCGTGCGTCCATGTAAGAGGCCGACCGAGTCTCAAATGGCCCTCTATTCCCTGCACAGTGCACTAGCTTTGAGCAGGGCCCCATAGGGAATGTGTTTATTTGGGACTCACCCAGGGCCTGTCTAAAGTCATTACTATCGTCTCGACACTTTGTCTTCCATCTGGAGAGAAAAGACTTTAACGTAGAACATATTGGGTCTCTATTGGGTGAAGGGGTAAGAGTGTCAGTTATCATCACAGACGAGAGACTAGAATACACAAACCACAATCTGGAGTGTTTCAACTCTCTGTTTTCTCTGCTTCCTAAACCACGTTTCATTTATGGTTTGTAACGTTTTTCTGTTTGTTTGAGAAAAGCATTTAGGAAATGGTTGGAATCTAAACATGAAAACATGTCAACAATATTTCTCCACTGTAGAGTCACGCTGAGTATAATGTTACCATGTAGTGGCGATGAGGTATTATTTAGTCAAGCGGAGGTTCTGCTTCCTGTTTGATGAGGTGGTTTCTGAAGCAGCTGATCCGATCTGGTAACTGCTTCCTGTTTGATGAGGTGGTTTCTGAAGCAGCTGATCAGGGTGCCTCCGATCTGGTAGCTGCTTCCTGTTTGATGAGGTGGTTTCTGAAGCAGCTGATCAGGGTGCATCCGATCAGGTAGCTGCTTCCTGTTTGATGAGGTGGTTTCTGAAGCAGCTGATCCGATCTGGTAACTGCTTCCTGTTTGATGAGGTGGTTTCTGAAGCAGCTGATCAGGGTGCATCCGATCTGGTAGCTGCTTCCTGTTTGATGAGGTGGTTTCTGAAGCAGCTGATCAGGGTGCCTCCGATCAGGTAGCTGCTTCCTGTTTGATGAGGTGGTTTCTGTTAATATCTCTGTCATTCTAACCATGATGTTAATATCTCTGTCGTTCTAACCATGATGTTAATATCTCTGTCGTTCTAACCATGATGTTAATATCTCTGCCATTCTGTTACGAATCCCTTTTGGCCCGACAGTCTAGGGGGGATGGTAATGAGACCCGTAACATAACTCATGCAAATTATAATAGTGACAAAGTAAAAGTGTGAACGAAATAACCAGGACAACAGAAATCTACCGTCAAACTCCAGGTTTATTTATAAACACACGGTAATGGGGGGGGAGCAGGAAAAGGGCTGAGCTGGACCCAAGGAAAGAAACAATAAGTATACAAAAACACCCCTAAGCTAGACTAGCCTACTTTAACAACAGCTAACTAACTAACCAAAAATACAGTGGGTGGTCCGCCCAGTTCTAACTAGTGTATTTAACAAAGTTCACCTACGGGTAGTGTATGCCCATGGGCGACTTGTCTTGGTTTCCCCCTTTTCCCACCAGCAACAAACCAACACCATAACCAAAACAATACTCACAGGTGATGATAAAGTGCTATGAGGTGCTTAAACAAAAGAGAGGTTAATACACAACGAGAGCGTGAAACACAGAGACCTACAGACATGGCATTTACAGAGAGATTGAGCTCCAGAACAAAATAAAAAATATATAATATATGCCATTTAGCAGACGCTTTTATCCAAAGCGACTTACAGTCATGTGTGCATACATTCTACGTATGGGTGGTCCCGGGAATCGAACCCACTACCCTGGCGTTACAAGCGCCATGCTCTACCAACTGAGCTACAGAAGGACCTACAACAAACAAATGATGGGGGTTTTAAACCATGGGGAAGGAACTGTGATAGGATAGGAAGTAGGAGGAGGTGTGTCTTCTGATTGATGATTGTTGACTGATTGGGGAGTGATGGTTTTCACCTGTGAGGGGAGAAGGAGAGAAAATAAACACACACAGGATACCTGTATCCGTAACACATTCTAACCATGATGTTAATATCTCTGTCATTCTAACCATGATGTTACTATCTCTGTCATTCTAACCATGATGTTAATATCTCTGTCATTCTAACCATGATGTTAATATCTCTGTCATTCTAACCATGATGTTAATATCTCTGTCATTCTAACCATGATGTTACTATCTCTGTCATTCTAACCATGATGTTAATATCTCTGTCATTCTAACCATGATGTTAATATCTCTGTCATTCTAACCATGATGTCCATATCTCTGTCATTCTAACCATGATGTTAATATCTCTGTCATTCCAACCATGATGTTAATATCTCTGTCCTTCTAACCATGATGTTAATATCTCTGTCATTCTAACCATGATGTTAATATCTCTGTCATTCTAACCATGATGTTACTATCTCTGTCATTCTAACCATGATGTTAATATCTCTGTCATTCTAACAATGATGTTAATATCTCTGTCATTCTAACAATGATGTTAATATCTCTGTTGTTCTAACCATGATGTTAACATCTCTGTCATTCTAACCATGATGTTAATATCTCTGTCATTCTAACCATGATCTTAATATCTCTGTCATTCTAATCATGATGTTACTATCTCTGTCATTCTAACCATGATGTTAATATATCTGCCTTTCTACCCATGATGTTAATATCTCTGTCATTCTAACCATGATGTTAATATATCTGTCTTTCTAACCATGATGTTAATATCTCTGTCATTCTAACCATGATGTTAATATCTCTGTCATTCTAACCATGATGTTAATATCTCTGTCATTCTAACCATGATGTTACTATCTCTGTCATTCTAACCATGATGTTACTATCTCTGTCATTCTAACCATGATGTTAATATCTCTGTCATTCTAACCATGATGTTAATATCTCTGTCATTCTAACCATGATGTTAATATCTCTGTCATTCTAACCATGATGTTAATATCTCTGTCATTCTAACCATGATGTTAATATCTCTGTCATTCTAACCATGATGTTACCCTCTCTGTCATTCTAACCATGATGTTAATATCTCTGTCATTCTAACCATGATGTTACTATCTCTGTCATTCTAACCATGATGTTACTATCTCTGTCATTCTAACCATGATGTTAATATCTCTGTCATTCTAACCATGATGTTACTATCTCTGTCATTCTAACCATGATGTTACTATCTCTGTCATTCTAACCATGATGTTAATATCTCTGTCATTCTAACCATGATGTTAATATCTCTGTCATTCTAACCATGATGTTACTATCTCTGTCATTCTAACCATGATGTTAATATCTCTGTCATTCTAACCATGATGTTACCCTCTCTGTCATTCTAACCATGATGTTAATATCTCTGTCATTCTAACCATGATGTTACTATCTCTGTCATTCTAACCATGATGTTAATATCTCTGTCATTCTAACCATGATGTTACCCTCTCTGTCATTCTGATTTAAAGTGCTTTTGAATCCCCCATTTTGTTTTTGTCAAAGCTCCTCGACAAAATCAGAACTGAAAAACCTTCTGGGTCCATTGACAATGTGAGTTTGATTAATTCCTCCCCCGCTCTCTCTGTTCCCTTCTCAACTCATGTGCTCAGCCCAGTCAATCTGTTCAATCTTTGAAAAACTAATTGATTAATTTGTCATAATTCCTGTTTTTTTGCATCAGATCCTCCAACTACAAATGCAGATAAATACTCTAATCTTCATCGCAAATTGGTTTAAAGATTGAGCCAACTAATTGAATACAGGCATTATTTGACTGAGACATCAGAAAACAATGCCCTGATAATTATAGGTGCAGTGTTTATAGGCTAATGCAGACAGATAGGAAGGGATATATTATAGACTAATGCAGACAGACAGGAAGGGATATATTATAGACTAATGCAGACAGATAGGAAGGGATATATTATAGACTAATGCAGACAGACAGGAAGGGATATATTATAGACTAATGCAGACAGACAGGAAGGGATATATTATAGACTAATGCAGACAGACAGGAAGTGATATATTATAGACTAATGCAGACAGACAGGAAGGGATATATTATAGACTAATGCAGACAGACAGGAAGGGATATATTATAGACTAATGCAGACAGACAGGAAGGGATATATTATAGACTAATGCAGACAGACAGGAAGGGATATATTATAGACTAATGCAGACAGATAGGAAGGGATATATTATAGACTAATGCAGACAGATAGGAAGGGATATATTATAGACTAATGCAGACAGACAGGAAGGGATATATTATAGACTAATGCAGACAGATAGGAAGGGATATATTATAGACTAATGCAGACAGACAGGAAGTGATATATTATAGACTAATGCAGACAGACAGGAAGTGATATATTATAGACTAATGCAGACAGACAGGAAGGGATATATTATAGACTAATGCAGACAGACAGGAAGTGATATATTATAGACTAATGCAGACAGATAGGAAGGGATATATTATAGACTAATGCAGACAGACAGGAAGGATATATTATAGACTAATGCAGACAGACAGGAAGGGATATATTATAGACTAATGCAGACAGATAGGAAGGGATATATTATAGACTAATGCAGACAGACAGGAAGGGATATATTATAGACTAATGCAGACAGACAGGAAGTGATATATTATAGACTAATGCAGACAGACAGGAAGGGATATCTGATACCTGGAAGTGGATCGTTACTGTGTTGTTTGCGTCAGAGAGAGTATTCCTGGGAGTTTATTAGTGAGTCATTTATGTGCTTGGCCATCTCAATACAGCTCTATGCCTGCATCCCAAATCAAACACTATTTTCCATATAGTGCACTACTTTCGGACAGGGTTCCGTTTGGGTCGCAAGGGTTCCATTTGGGTCGCCAGGGTTCCATTTGGGTCGCCAGGGTTCCATTTGGTTCGACAGGGTTCCGTTTGGGTCGCCAGGGTTCCATTTGGTTCGACAGGGTTCCATTTGGGTCGCCAGGGTTCCATTTGGGTCGCCAGGGTTCCATTTGGTTCGACAGGGTTCCATTTGGGTCGCCAGGGTTCCATTTGGTTCGACAGGGTTCCGTTTGGGTCGCCAGGGTTCCATTTGGTTCGACAGGGTTCCATTTGGGTCGCCAGGGTTCCATTTGGTTCGACAGGGTTCCGTTTGGGTCGCCAGGGTTCCATTTGGGTCGCCAGGGTTCCATTTGGGTCGCCAGGGTTCCGTTTGGTTCGACAGGGTTCCATTTGGGTCGCCAGGGTTCCATTTGGTTCGACAGGGTTCCATTTGGGTCGCCAGGGTTCCATTTGGTTCGCCAGGGTTCCATTTGGGTCGCCAGGGTTCCATTTGGTTCGACAGGGTTCCGTTTGGGTCGCCAGGGTTCCATTTGGTTCGACAGGGTTCCGTTTGGGTCGCCAGGGTTCCATTTGGGTCGCCAGGGTTCCGTTTGGTTCGACAGGGTTCCATTTGGGTCGCCAGGGTTCCATTTGGTTCGACAGGGTTCCATTTGGTTCGCCAGGGTTCCATTTGGTTCGCCAGGGTTCCATTTGGGTCGCCAGGGTTCCATTTGGTTCGACAGGGTTCCATTTGGGTCGCCAGGGTTCCATTTGGGTCGCCAGGGTTCCATTTGGTTCGACAGGGTTCCGTTTGGGTCGCCAGGGTTCCATTTGGTTCGACAGGGTTCCATTTGGATCGCCAGGGTTCCATTTGGTTCGACAGGGTTCCGTTTGGGTCGCCAGGGTTCCATTTGGTTCGACAGGGTTCCATTTGGATCGACAGGGTTCCATTTGTTTCGACAGGGTTCCATTTAATATATAATATATATATAATATATAATAATAATAATATATGCCATTTAGCAGACGCTTTTATCCAAAGCGACTTACAGTCATGTGTGCATACATTCTACGTATGGGTGGTCCCGGGAATCGAACCCACTACCCTGGCGTTACAAGCGCCATGCTCTACCAACTGAGCTACAGAAGGACCAGGGTTCGACAGGGTTCCATTTGGGACGCAGGTTGTCTGTCAATCATACAGTTTCTGTTCTCTTCTGTAGTCTGGGACAGATGACATTTCACAGCATCCCTTCTGTCTTGTCTTCTACCTCCATGTTGTTTCAGTGTGTGTGTGTGTGTGTGTGTGTGTGTGTGTGTGTGTGTGTGTGTGTGTGTGTGTGTGTGTGTGTGACTCTCTCACTGTTTGAGTAAGTAACTGTACCGCAACCCCATATGAAACAAAACTACAGGCTATATTACTATATTCTATTCTTAAGCAATACGGCACCTCGGGGATTTGTGGTGTATGGCCAATATAGCACGGCTAAGGGCTGGTCTTAAGCACGACGCAACGAGGAGTGCCTAGATAAAGCCCTTAACCGTTGTATATTGGCCATATACTGTACCACGAACCCCTTAGGTGCCTTATTGCTATTACAGACTGGTTACTACACATTATAGAGGAATACCATAGTGTGTAGTATGGTATTCTACAGTATACTACATACTTTACTATATCATTCTATAGTAAGTACTGTAGTATTCTATAGTATACTACAGTTTACTATATCATTCTATAGTAAGTACTGTAGTATTCTATAGTATACTACAGTTTACTATATCATCCTCTAATAAGTACTGTAGTATTGTATAGTATACTACAGTTTACTAAAGTTTACTACATCATTATATAGTAAGTACTGTAGTATTCTATAGTAAATTGTAGTATTTTTTATGTTGGTCATTAAGGTTGATTAAGATGTACTGAGAATATCTGCTATCGGCTTCAAGGCATTAAAAAGACACCATGTGGGACAAACGAGCTGCTGTGTGTGTGTGTGTGTGTGTGTGTGTGTGTGTGTGTGTGTGTGTGTGTGTGTGTGTGTGCGCGTGTGTGTGCGTGTGTGCGTGTGTGCGTGCGTGCGTGCGTGTTTGTGTGCGTGTGTGTGTGTGTGTGTGAGCGTGTGTGCGTGTGTGTGCGTGTGTGCGTGAGCGTGTGCGTGTGCGTGTGTGTGTGTGTGTGTGTGTGTGTGTGTGTGTGTGTGTGCGATGGTACTTGATTTAAGAGACTAGCTCTATCTCCGTAATTAATAGAGGCCCTCAGGCTATCGCTGTATCCAAACGGAGCGAGTCAGGCAGCACACCAATACCAACGCACTGTAGCAGGAACAAATGGCACCCTATTCCCTTCATACTGCACTACCTTTAACCAGGGCCAAGAGGGGCCCTATAGAGGAAGTAGGGAGGCATTTGGGAGACATACACAGTTCATGGTGGACAAAAATAAACATGAATTTGATACAACCCCCTTTTTAAAAAAAAAAACATATCGAGCCATTGATCAGCAAGAGATGGTTTACAGAAGAGCCCGAGTCATTTGATCAGCACAGTTCGTGAAGGACAAAAAAATAATTATATGAATTTGATCAAAAAAAACCTTTTAAAAAATAGAAAAATAATTACACATCGAGCCAAAGAATGACGTATCGTCAGTTGTGTTGTTTTTCGTGTCAAGTGGAAAGTGGAAAGTGGAAAGGGGAAAGTGGAATGGGGAAAGGGGAAAGGGGAAAGTGGAAAGTGGAAAGTGGAAAGGGGAATGGGGAAAGGGGAATGGGGAATGGGGAATGGGGAAAGGGGAAAGTGGAATGGGGAAAGGGGAAAGGGGAAAGTGGAAAGTGGAAAGTGGAAAGGGGAAAGTGGAAAGGGGAAAGGGGAAAGGGGAAAGTGGAAAGTGGAATGGGGAAAGTGGAAAGTGGAAAGTGGAAAGTGGAAAGTGGAAAGGAAAGGGAAAGTGGAAAGGGAAAGGGGAAAGGGGAAAGTGGAAAGGGGAAAGTGGAAAGTGGAAAGGGAAAGGAAAGTGGAAAGGGAAAGTGGAAAGGGGAAAGTGGAAAGTGGAAAGTGGAAAGTGGAAAGGGGAAAGGGAAAGGGAAAGGAAAGTGGAAAGTGGAAAGTGGAAAGTGGAAAGGGGAAAGGGGAAAGGGAATGGGGAAAGCCATTGAAAGGAAGCTGTGTTGAGGAAGCTACTCTGAAAACACAGTTTACCAAGCGACCAATTACTTCTCACTGGGACTGGTTCAGCTACACTAAAGAAACCTTTAAGAAGAAACAAAGTTTGCTTACCAAAAAAAAAGTTACTTAGAAAAAGAGGCTCTAACTATTTGATCCTCAAAGAGACTGTTCATAGAGGGGACTGAGTCATTATATCCACAAGAGACTGTTCATAGAAGGGACTGAGTCATTATATCCTCAAGAGACTGTTTATAGAAGGGACTGAGTCATTATATCCACATGAGACTGTTTATAGAAGGGACTGAGTCATTATATCCACAGGAGACTGTTTATAGAAGGGACTGAGTCATTATATCCACAAGAGACTGTTTATAGAAGGGACTGAGTCATTATATCCACAGGAGACTGTTTATAGAAGGGACTGAGTCATTATATCCACAAGAGACTGTTTATAGAAGGGACTGAGTCATTATATCCACAAGAGACTGTTTATAGAAGGGACTGAGTCATTATATCCACAAGAGAATGTTTATAGAAGGGACTGAGTCATTATATCCACAAGAGAATGTTTATAGAGGGGACTGAGTCATTATATCCACAAGAGACTGTTCATAGAAGGGACTGAGTCATTATATCCACAAGAGACTGTTTATAGAAGGGACTGAGTCATTATATCCACATGAGACTGTTTATAGAAGGGACTGAGTCATTATTTCCACAAGAGACTGTTTATAGAAGGGACTGAGTCATTATATCCACAGGAGACTGTTTATAGAAGGGACTGAGTCATTATATCCACAGGAGACTGTTTATAGAAGGGACTGAGTCATTATTTCCACATGAGACTGTTTATAGAAGGGACTGAGTCATTATTTCCACAAGAGACTGTTTATAGAGGGGACTGAGTCATTATATCCACAAGAGAATGTTTATAGAAGGGACTGAGTCATTATATCCACAAGAGAATGTTTATAGAAGGGACTGAGTCAATATATCCACAAGAGAATGTTTATAGAAGGGACTGAGTCAATATATCCACAAGAGACTGTTTATAGAAGGGACTGAGTCATTATATCCACAAGAGACTGTTTATAGAAGGGACTGAGTCATTATATCCACAAGAGAATGTTTATAGAAGGGACTGAGTCATTTGATCCTCAAGAGACTGTTTATAGAAGGGACTGAGTCATTATATCCACAAGAGACTGTTTATAGAAGGGACTGAGTCATTATATCCACAAGAGACTGTTTATAGAAGGGACTGAGTCATTATATCCACAAGAGACTGTTTATAGAAGGGACTGAGTCATTATATCCACATGAGACTGTTTATAGAAGGGACTGAGTCATTATATCCACAGGAGACTGTTTATAGAAGGGACTGAGTCATTATATCCACAAGAGACTGCTTATAGAAGGGACTGAGTCATTATATCCACAAGAGACTGTTTATAGAAGGGACTGAGTCATTATATCCACAAGAGACTGTTTATAGAAGGGACTGAGTCATTATATCCTCAAGAGACTGTTTATAGAAGGGACTGAGTCATTATATCCACAAGAGACTGTTTATAGAAGGGACTGAGTCATTATATCCACAAGAGACTGTTTATAGAAGGGACTGAGTCATTATATCCACATGAGACTGTTTATAGAAGGGACTGAGTCATTATATCCACAAGAGACTGTTTATAGAAGGGACTGAGTCATATCCACAAGAGACTGTTTATAGAAGGGACCAAGTCATTGTATCCACAAGAGACTGTTCATAGAGGGGACTGAGTCATTATATCCACAAGAGACTGTTTATAGAAGGGACTGAGTCATATCCACAAGAGCCTGTTTATAGAAGGGACTGAGTCATTATATCCACAAGAGACTGTTCATAGAGGGGACTGAGTCATTATATCCACAAGAGACTGTTTATAGAAGGGACTGAGTCATTATATCTGCAAGAGACTGTTCATAGAGGGGACTGAGTCATTATATCCACACGAGACTGTTTATAGAAGGGACTGAGTCATTATATCCTCAAGAGACTGTTTATAGAAGGGACTGAGTCATTATATCCACAGGAGACTGTTTATAGAAGGGACTGAGTCATTATATCCACAAGAGACTGTTTATAGAAGGGACTGAGTGATTTGATCCACAAGAGACTGTTTATAGAAGGGACTGAGTCAATATAGCCACAGGAGACTGTTTATAGAAGGGACTGAGTCATTATATCCACAAGAGACTGCTTATAGAAGGGACTGAGTCATTTGGATGCAGACTTTGTTGAGGTTGAGCTGGACTTTACAGGATCCAGTATATAGGCATGTTTGTGTGTGATTATATGCCAATAGTTTACTAATGTAACCTTCATAAAGGGCAAATCTGTGATATTTATTTATCTCCCCTTGGTTTATTCTACAGCCAAACACCACAGTGAACCACTGGAAAGACCGAGCTCGTCAGATAGTCCCATAGCGCAGGCTTCACTTCCCTCACAGATCGACACTGTACTGATGACGAACAACAGCTCATCTAACAGACTGGTGTGACTTTGTACTCTTTTGGATTTGTCCGTTTCCTCTGCAGGTCGGTGTGATTAACGAGGGGCTGAGTTTAGAGCGATGGTTGTGAGACAAGGTCGGACCCCGAACAAAAACCATAGGAAATCCCAGGTCATAGTGTCTATAATACTGTAAGGGGTTCTTCTACATAGACCATAGTAAATCCCAGGTCATAGTGTCTATAATACTGTAAGGGGTTCTTCTACATAGATCATAGTAAATCCCAGGTCATAGTGTCTATAATACTGTAAGGGGTTATTCTACATAGACCATAGTAAATCCCAGGTCATAGTGTCTATAATACTGTAAGGGGTTATTCTACATAGATCATAGTAAATCCCAGGTCATAGTGTCTATAATACTGTAAGGGGTTCTTCTACATAATAGACCATAGTAAATCCCAGGACATAGTGTCTATAATACTGTAAGGGGTTATTCTACTAGATCATAGTAAATCCCAGGTCATAGTGTCTATAATACTGTAAGGGGTTATTCTACATAGATCATAGTAAATCCCAGGTCATAGTGTCTATAATACTGTAAGGGGTTCTTCTACATAGACCATAGTAAATCCCAGGTCATAGTGTCTATAATACTGTAAAGGGTTCTTCTACATAGACCATAGTAAATCCCAGGTCATAGTGTCTATAATACTGTAAAGGGTTCTTCTACATAGATCATAGTAAATCCCAGGTCATAGTGTCTATAATACTGTAAAGGGTTCTTCTACATAGACTATAGTAAATCCCAGGTCATAGTGTCTATAATACTGTAAGGGGTTCTTCTACATAGACCATAGTAAATCCCAGGTCATAGTGTCTATAATACTGTAAGGGGTTCTTCTACATAGATCATAGTAAATCCCAGGTCATAGTGTCTATAATAAAGTCACATAGTTGCATAGTTCACAGCCTGGAGGTGTGTTGGGTCATTGACCTGTAGAAAAACAAATGATAGTTCCACTTAGACCAAACCAGATGGGATGGCGTTTCTGTGGTAGCCATGCTGGTTAAGTGTGCCTTGAATTCTAAATAAATCACAGACAGTGTCACCAGCAAAGCACTCCCACACCATAACACCTCCTCCTCCATGCTTCACAGTGGGAAATACACATGCAGAGATTTATTTTTTATTTTTATTTCACCTTTATTTAACCAGGTAGGCTAGTTGAGAACAAGTTCTCATTTGCAACTGCGACCTGGCCAAGATAAAGCATAGCAGTGTGAACAGACAACACAGAGTTACACATGGAGTAAACAATTTAGCAAGTCAATAACACAGTAGAAAAAAATGGGCAGTCTATATACAATGTGTGCAAAAGGCATGAGGAGGTAGGCGAATAATACAATTTTGCAGATTAACACTGGTGATAAATGATCAGATGGGCATGTACAGGTAGAGATATTGGTGTGCAAAAGAGCAGAAAAGTAAATAAATAAAAACAGTATAAAAACAGTATGGGAATGAGGTAGGTGAAAAGGGTGAGCTATTTACCAATAGACTATGTACAGCTGCAGCGATCGGTTAGCTGCTCGGATAGCTGATGTTTGAAGTTGGTGAGGGAGATAAAAGTCTCCAACTTCAGCGATTTTGTAATTCGTTCCAGTCACAGGCAGCAGAGTACTGGAACGAAAGGCGGCCAAATGAGGTGTTGGCTTTAGGGATGATCAGTGAGATACACCTGCTGGAGCGCGTGCTACGGATGGGTGTTGCCATCGTGACCAGTGAACTGAGATAAGGCGGAGCTTTACCTAGCATGGACTTGTAGATGACCTGGAGCCAGTGGGTCTGGCGACGAATATGTAGTGAGGGCCAGCCGACTAGAGCATACAAGTCGCAGTGGTGGGTGGTATAAGGTGCTTTAGTGACAAAACGGATGGCACTGTGATAGACTGCATCCAGTTTGCTGAGTAGAGTGTTGGAAGCCATTTTGTAGATGACATCGCCGAAGTCGAGGATCGGTAGGATAGTCAGTTTTACTAGGGTAAGCTTGGCAGCGTGAGTGAAGGAGGCTTTGTTGCGGAATAGAAAGCCATAGAGATCATCCATTCACCCACACTGCATTTCACAAAGATATGTCGGTTGGAACCAAAAATCTCCAATTTGGACTCCATACCAAAGGACAGATTTCCACCGGTCTAATGTCCATTGCTTGTGTTTGTTGGCTCAAGCAAGTCTCTTCTCCTTATTGGTGTTCTTTAGTAGTGGTTTCTTTGCAGAAATTCCACCATGATGGTCTGATTCAAATAAAATAAAATAAAATGTATTTATATAGCCCTTCGTACATCAGCTGAAATCTAAAAGTGCTCTACAGAAACCCAGCCTAAAACCCCAAACAGCAAGCAATGCAGGTGTAGAAGCACTGTGGCTAGGAAAAACTCCCTAGAAAGGCCAAAACCTAGGAAGAAACCTAGAGAGGAACCAGGCTATGTGGGGTGGCCAGTCCTCTTCTGGCTGTGCCGGGTGGAGATTATAACAGAACATGGCCAAGATGTTCAAATGTTCATAAATGACCAGCATGGTCGAATAATAATAAGGTAGAACAGTTGAACCTGGAGCAGCAGCATGGCCAGGTGGACCGGGGACAGCAAGGAGTCATCATGTCAGGTAGTCCTGGGGCATGGTCCTAGGGCCCAGGCCAGTTGAAACTGGAGCAGCAGCACAGTCAGGTGGACTGGGGACAGCAAGGAGTCATCATGTCAGGTAGTCCTGGGGCATGGTCCTAGGGCTCAGGCCAGTTGAAACTGGAGCAGCAGCACAGTCAGGTGGACTGGGGACAGCAAGGAGTCATCATGTCAGGTAGTCCTGCGGCACGGTCCTAGGGCCGAGAGTGTGCAAAGCTGTCATCAAGGCAAAAGGTGGCTATTTGAAGTATCGAAAATCTTAAATATATTTTGATTTTGTTAAACACTTTTTTGGTTACTCCATGATTCCATATGTATCCCCCCCCATAGTAGTGTCATTCTACAGTGTAGAACGTGTTAAAAATAAAGGCAACCTATTGAGTAGATGTTCTGAACCCGGTACATTCATTCTACAGTGTAGAACGTGTTAAAAACAAACCTATTGAATGAGTAGATGTTCTGAACCCGGTACATTCATTCTACAGTGTAGAACGTGTTAAAAACAAAGACAACCTAATGAGTAGATGTTCTGAACCCGGTACATTCATTCTACAGTGTAGAACGTGTTAAAAACAAAGACAACCTATTGAGTAGATGTTCTGAACCCGGTACATTCATTCTACAGTGTAGAACGTGTTAAAAACAAACCTACTGAATGAGTAGATGTTCTGAACCTGGTACATTCATTCTACAGTGTAGAACGTGTTAAAAACAAACCTACTGAATGAGTAGATGTTCTGAACCCGGTACATTCATTCTACAGAGTAGAACGTGTTAAAAACAAACCTACTGAATGAGTAGATGTTCTGAACCTGGTACATTCATTCTACAGTGTAGAACGTGTTAAAAACAAACCTACTGAATGAGTAGATGTTCTGAACCTGGTACATTCATTCTACAGTGTAGAACATGTTAAAAACAAACCTATTGAATGAGTAGATGTTCTGAACCCGGTACATTCATTCTACAGAGTAGAACGTGTTAAAAACAAAGACAACCTATTGAGTAGATGTTCTGAACCCGGTACATTCATTCTACAGTGTAGAACGTGTTAAAAATAAAGACAACCTAATGAGTAGATGTTCTGAACCCGGTACATTCATTCTACAGTGTAGAACGTGTTAAAAACAAACCTATTGAATGAGTAGATGTTCTGAACCTGGTACATTCATTCTACAGTGTAGAACGTGTTAAAAATAAAGACACCCTATTGAGTAGATGTTCTGAACCTGGTACATTCATTCTACAGTGTAGAACGTGTTAAAAACAAACCTATTGAATGAGTAGATGTTCTGAACCTGGTACATTCATTCTACAGTGTAGAACGTGTTAAAAACAAACCTATTGATTGAGTAGATGTTCTGAACCTGGTACATTCATTCTACAGTGTAGAACGTGTTAAAAACAAACCTATTGAATGAGTAGATGTTCTGAACCCGGTACATTCATTCTACAGAGTAGAACGTGTTAAAAACAAAGACAACCTATTGAATGAGTAGATGTTCTGAACCTGGTACATTCATTCTACAGTGTAGAACGTGTTAAAAACAAACCTATTGAATGAGTAGATGTCCTGAACCCGGTACATTCATTCTACAGAGTAGAACGTGTTAAAAACAAACCTATTGAATGAGTAGATGTTCTGAACCCGGTACATTCATTCTACAGAGTAGAACGTGTTAAAAACAAAGACAACCTAATGAATGAGTAGATGTTCTGAACCCGGTACATTCATTCTACAGTGTAGAACGTGTTAAAAACAAACCTATTGAATGAGTAGATGTTCTGAACCCGGTACATTCATTCTACAGTGTAGAACGTGTTAAAAACAAACCTATTGAATGAGTAGATGTTCTGAACCTGGTACATTCATTCTACAGAGTAGAACGTGTTAAAAACAAACCTATTGAATGAGTAGATGTTCTGAACCCGGTACATTCATTCTACAGTGTAGAACGTGTTAAAAACAAACCTAATGAATGAGTAGATGTTCTGAACCTGGTACATTCATTCTACAGAGTAGAACGTGTTAAAAACAAACCTATTGAATGAGTAGATGTTCTGAACCTGGTACATTCATTCTACAGTGTAGAACGTGTTAAAAACAAACCTAATGAATGAGTAGATGTTCTGAACCTGGTACATTCATTCTACAGAGTAGAACGTGTTAAAAATAAAGACACCCTATTGAATGAGTAGATGTTCTGAACCTGGTACATTCATTCTACAGAGTAGAACGTGTTAAAAACAAAGACACCCTATTGAATGAGTAGATGTTCTGAACCTGGTACATTCATTCTACAGTGTAGAACGTGTTAAAAACAAACCTATTGAATGAGTAGATGTTCTGAACCCGGTACATTCATTCTACAGAGTAGAATGTGTTAAAAACAAACCTATTGAATGAGTAGATGTTCTGAACCCGGTACATTCATTCTACAGTGTAGAACGTGTTAAAAACAAACCTAATGAATGAGTAGATGTTCTGAACCTGGTACATTCATTCTACAGAGTAGAACGTGTTAAAAACAAAGACAACCTATTGAATGAGTAGATGTTCTGAACCTGGTACATTCATTCTACAGTGTAGAACGTGTTAAAAACAAACCTATTGAATGAGTAGATGTTCTGAACCCGGTACATTCATTCTACAGTGTAGAACGTGTTAAAAACAAACCTATTGAATGAGTAGATGTCCTGAACCCGGTACATTCATTCTACAGAGTAGAACGTGTTAAAAACAAACCTATTGAATGAGTAGATGTTCTGAACCCGGTACATTCATTCTACAGAGTAGAACGTGTTAAAAACAAACCTATTGAATGAGTAGATGTTCTGAACCCGGTACATTCATTCTACAGAGTAGAACGTGTTAAAAACAAACCTATTGAATGAGTAGATGTTCTGAACCCGGTACATTCATTCTACAGTGTAGAACGTGTTAAAAACAAACCTATTGAATGAGTAGATGTTCTGAACCTGGTACATTCATTCTACAGAGTAGAACGTGTTAAAAACAAACCTATTGAATGAGTAGATGTTCTGAACCCGGTACATTCATTCTACAGTGTAGAACGTGTTAAAAACAAACCTAATGAATGAGTAGATGTTCTGAACCTGGTACATTCATTCTACAGAGTAGAACGTGTTAAAAACAAACCTATTGAATGAGTAGATGTTCTGAACCTGGTACATTCATTCTACAGAGTAGAACGTGTTAAAAATAAAGACACCCTATTGAATGAGTAGATGTTCTGAACCCGGTACATTCATTCGACAGAGTAGAACGTGTTAAAAACAAACCTATTGAATGAGTAGATGTTCTGAACCCGGTACATTCATTCTACAGTGTAGAACGTGTTAAAAATAAAGACACCCTATTGAGTAGATGTTCTGAACCCGGTACATTAATTCTACAGTGTAGAACGTGTTAAAAACAAACCTATTGAATGAGTAGATGTTCTGAACCCGGTACATTCATTCTACAGTGTAGAACGTGTTAAAAACAAACCTATTGAATGAGTAGATGTTCTGAACCCGGTACATTCATTCTACAGTGTAGAACGTGTTAAAAACAAACCTATTGAATGAGTAGATGTTCTGAACCCGGTACATTCATTCTACAGTGTAGAACGTGTTAAAAATAAAGACAACCTATTGAATGAGTAGATGTTCTGAACCCGGTACATTCATTCTACAGAGTAGAACGTGTTAAAAATAAAGACAACCTATTGAATGAGTAGATGTTCTGAACCCGGTACATTCATTCTACAGTGTAGAACGTGTTAAAAAAAAACCTATTGAATGAGTAGATGTTCTGAACCCGGTACATTCATTCTACAGTGTAGAACGTGTTAAAAACAAAGACAACCTATTGAATGAGTAGATGTTCTGAACCTGGTACATTCATTCTACAGTGTAGAACGTGTTAAACACAAACCTAATGAATGAGTAGATGTTCTGAACCCGGTACATTCATTCTACAGTGTAGAACGTGTTAAAAACAAACCTAATGAATGAGTAGATGTTCTGAACCCGGTACATTCATTCTACAGTGTAGAACGTGTTAAAAACAAACCTAATGAATGAGTAGATGTTCTGAACCCGGTACATTCATTCTACAGTGTAGAACGTGTTAAAAACAAAGACAACCTATTGAATGAGTAGATGTTCTGAACCCGGTACATTCATTCTACAGTGTAGAACGTGTTAAAAACAAACCTATTGAATGAGTAGATGTTCTGAACCCGGTACATTCATTCTACAGTGTAGAACGTGTTAAAAACAAACCTAATGAATGAGTAGATGTTCTGAACCCGGTACATTCATTCTACAGTGTAGAACGTGTTAAAAACAAACCTATTGAATGAGTAGATGTTCTGAACCCGGTACATTCATTCTACAGTGTAGAACGTGTTAAAAACAAACCTATTGAATGAGTAGATGTTCTGAACCCGGTACATTCATTCTACAGTGTAGAACGTGTTAAAAACAAACCTATTGAATGAGTAGATGTTCTGAACCTGGTACATTCATTCTACAGAGTAGAACGTGTTAAAAACAAACCTATTGAATGAGTAGATGTTCTGAACCCGGTACATTCATTCTACAGTGTAGAACATGTTAAAAACAAACCTATTGAATGAGTAGATGTTCTGAACCCGGTACATTCATTCTACAGTGTAGAACGTGTTAAAAACAAACCTATTGAATGAGTAGATGTTCTGAACCCGGTACATTCATTCTACAGAGTAGAACGTGTTAAAAACAAACCTATTGAATGAGTAGATGTTCTGAACCCGGTACATTCATTCTACAGAGTAGAACGTGTTAAAAACAAACCTACTGAATGAGTAGATGTTCTGAACCCGGTACATTCATTCTACAGTGTAGAACGTGTTAAAAACAAACCTATTGAATGAGTAGATGTTCTGAACCCGGTACATTCATTCTACAGTGTAGAACGTGTTAAAAACAAAGACAACCTATTGAATGAGTAGATGTTCTGAACCCGGTACATTCATTCTACAGAGTAGAACGTGTTAAAAACAAACCTACTGAATGAGTAGATGTTCTGAACCCGGTACATTCATTCTACAGTGTAGAACGTGTTAAAAACAAAGACAACCTATTGAATGAGTAGATGTTCTGAACCTGGTACATTCATTCTACAGTGTAGAACGTGTTAAAAACAAAGACAACCTATTGAGTAGATGTTCTGAACCCGGTACATTCATTCTACAGAGTAGAACGTGTTAAAAACAAACCTATTGAATGAGTAGATGTTCTGAACCCGGTACATTCATTCTACAGAGTAGAACGTGTTAAAAACAAACCTATTGAATGAGTAGATGTTCTGAACCCGGTACATTCATTCTACAGTGTAGAACGTGTTAAAAACAAACCTATTGAATGAGTAGATGTTCTGAACCCGGTACATTCATTCTACAGTGTAGAACGTGTTAAAAACAAAGACACCCTATTGAGTAGATGTTCTGAACCCGGTACATTCATTCTACAGAGTAGAACGTGTTAAAAATAAAGACACCCTATTGAATGAGTAGATGTTCTGAACCCGGTACATTCATTCGACAGAGTAGAACGTGTTAAAAACAAACCTATTGAATGAGTAGATGTTCTGAACCTGGTACATTCATTCTACAGTGTAGAACGTGTTAAAAACAAACCTATTGAATGAGTAGATGTTCTGAACCCGGTACATTCATTCTACAGTGTAGAACGTGTTAAAAACAAACCTATTGAATGAGTAGATGTTCTGAACCCGGTACATTCATTCTACAGTGTAGAACGTGTTAAAAACAAAGACAACCTAATGAGTAGATGTTCTGAACCCGGTACATTCATTCTACAGTGTAGAACGTGTTAAAAACAAAGACACCCTATTGAGTAGATGTTCTGAACCCGGTACATTCATTCTACAGTGTAGAACGTGTTAAAAACAAAGACAACCTAATGAGTAGATGTTCTGAACCCGGTACATTCATTCTACAGTGTAGAACGTGTTAAAAACAAAGACAACCTAATGAGTAGATGTTCTGAACCCGGTACATTCATTCTACAGTGTAGAACGTGTTAAAAACAAAGACACCTAATGAGTAGATGTTCTGAACCCGGTACATTCATTCTACAGAGTAGAACGTGTTAAAAACAAAGACAACCTATTGAGTAGATGTTCTGAACCCGGTACATTCATTCTACAGAGTAGAACGTGTTAAAAACAAAGACAACCTATTGAGTAGATGTTCTGAACCCGGTACATTCATTTTAACAGGTTTTAGTTGTGGTGGACCGTATTAGTTGTAGTCGTTGACATTTGTCAATAAAACTCATGAATCCAACTGTATTATGTCAAGTTTGTTACAGTTTTCTTCCGGTGAAAGAGAGGAGGACCAAAATGCAGCGTGGTGTAGAACAGTGTAGATCACACTGTATAGATCTTTATACATCTTTAATAAAAGATGAAAAATACGAACAATATAAAAAAAAAACAAGAAACATGGAAAAACCGAAACAGCCCTATCTGGTGCAACCAACACAGAGACAGGAACCCACCAAACACTCAAAGAATATGGCTGCCTAAATATGGTTCCCAATCGGCAGGGTTGCCTAGTGGTTAGAGTGTTGGACTAGTAACCGGAAGGTTGCAAGTTCAAACCCCCGAGCCGACAAGGTACAAATCTGTCGTTCTGCCCCTGAACAAGGCAGTTAACCCACTGGTCCTAGGCCGTCATTGAAAATAAGAATTTGTTCTTAACTGACTTGCCTAGTTAAATAAAGGTAAAATAAAAAAATAAAAAATCAGAGACAACGATAAACACCTGCCTCCGATTGAGAACCACTCTAGGCAACCATAGACTTACCTAGACTACTATACTAAACACAACCCCATCGATCTACAAAACCCCTAGACAAGACAAACACATAATTCACCCATGTCACAGCCTGGCCTGACCAAAATAATAAAGAAAACACAAAATACTAAGGCCAGGGCGTGACAAAGTTATTCTATATTCTCCTCATAGCCCCTTGGTTGTCCTGAATAGAAGGTGGTAAAACACTCCATTGTGAGGATAAAAATAAGGGCTGGACATGTAGGGACATCTAAGGACTGATGATTCCTGGGGTCCTCAGGTAGGGTTAAAGTCAAAAAAGGCCAAAACCACAGAGCTTGTTTTGCATAACACGAGAATGACAAGGACATGCAAATAAGCAGCTGAGGGTGGAGTCAGTGTGTGTGTGTGTGTCTGTGGTGTGTGTGTGTGTGTGTGTGTGTGTGTGTGTGTGAGCATGTGTGTGGTGAGTGTGTGTG